>NW_026136721.1:11650929-11783429 GCF_905237075.1 Dicentrarchus labrax
GGCTGGATTATATATTATAAATCAAAAGTGTGCCTATCAAGGATTTAAAGGTGGTGGTGACTATATATTTGTCTTGTCTAATGAGAATTTAGACTCTTTGTGTTTCCATGCTGTCTGGGGAGAACAGACCCGAAGCGAGAAACTCGTAAACCTCCCTGTGGTTTTATAGCAGTGAAAAACGGCAGGGTAAGCTTGAGTGAATGTTTTCTTCTTGAGTTTATTTTCTCCCCTGTCCATTGTAGGGGCATGATCGTTACTCTGAAAAAGTGGGGAGACTGAACCCCACAGGGCGGGGTTTTATTTTTTTAATCCCCCACTTTCTCTTTTTCCTCCCCTCTTGCGCCTCCTCTTCTCATCTCCTCTGGAGTTTGAGTGGCAACCAGCCAGCTCTTGATTTAAGAAGCGTTTGTCTTTCCCGGGATGTGAAAAGGGGGCCGTGGCTGATGTACAACTAGTTGGTTTGAGGCGGGTTATTTTGGGCAAGTCTGTGTGCAGAGGCGCCTCAAACGGAGAGAGAGAGCGAAAGAGAGCGCACGGCGCACAGACCAGACGCAGGGAGGAGAAGGAGAAAGGCGCACAGATTTCAGTGGCATTCAGCTGATTCTCCCGCACACTGGATGCGCGCAACAGCTCTGTATGACAAGGGAGAACAGATAGAAACCAATTTGGATGCTTTTAAGGAAATTAGTGCAACTTGAGCGAGCTTGCATTTAACAATCGAATGTGTTTTTTTTTCCTCCTCGCTCCGTGGAGAAGGCAATGCAGCTGCTGACTGAGGGAGCACAGCATTTAGTAAGTTAAAACTGGAATTGACCTGTGCTGCATTTTGGAGTTATTTTTGCACCTGTGTTTGGCTTCCACAAAAACGCAAGCAAAAATGGAAGGACTATTTCTGACAAGAATGTGGAAAGTTCTGGCTGTTTTGGCTCTGGCAACACAACACGTCACCGGTAAGACGTTGAAATATCAGATTTATGAGGAGCAGAAGGTTGGCACGGTTATTGCCCGTTTGAAAGACGATGTGGCTGATGTTCTGGCTAAACTTCCGAGCTCGGTGTCGCTCCGCTTCAGAGCGATGCAAAGAGGGAGCTCGTCTTTCCTCACGGTGCGCGAGCAGGACGGAGAAATCAGCATCAGGACCAAAATTGACCGCGAGAAACTCTGCGAAAAGAATCTCAACTGTTCTATTCAATTCGACGTGCTGACACTCCCCACTGAGCACCTGCAACTGTTTCACGTCGAGGTGGAAGTGCTGGACATCAACGACAACGCACCCCAGTTCGCCCGCGCCGTCATCCCCATTGAGATCTCCGAGAGCGCGGCCGTGGGGGCGCGCATTCCCCTGGACAGTGCCACAGACCCCGACGTCGGGGAGAACTCACTGTATACGTATGCCTTAGAGCCCAACAACTTCTTCAAGATTGACATCCAGTCCAGGACTGACGGGGCTAAATATGCAGAGCTGGTGGTGCTCAGGGAGCTGGACCGGGAGGTACGCTCCGGTTATGAACTTCAATATACGGCCTCTGATAGGGGCGTTCCCCCGAGAACGGGTTCGACCCTCCTCAAAATTAGCGTGGCTGACTCAAACGACAACAGCCCAATTTTTGACAAGTCGTCATATGTCATAAATCTCCCAGAAAATTCCCCTGTTGGCACCCTGCTCATTGACTTAAATGCCACTGACGCGGATGATGGCACCAACGCCAAAATAGTCTACTCATTCAGCAGTCACGTGTCGCCTAAAATAATGGAGACTTTCAAAATTAACCCCGACAGCGGTCACCTGACCCTCATCAGGCGCGTGGACTATGAGGCTATCAACTCTTATGACATTGATGTCCAAGCGCAGGACATGGGTCCCAACTCCATGCCAGCCCACTGCAAGATCCTGGTTAAAGTGGTCGATGTGAACGACAATAAACCAGACATTAGCATCAATCTCATGTCCTCACAGGGGAATGGGGACGCAGCTTACATATCTGAGGCTTCTCCTTTGGACACCTTTGTAGCTTTGGTGAGGGTGGAGGACATGGACTCTGGGTTGAATGGAGAGGTAGAGTGTAAACTTCATGGCCAAGGATATTTCAAACTGCAGAAGACCTACGAGAACAACTACATGATTCTGACCAACGTGTCTTTGGACCGAGAGAAGAGGTCAGAGTTCAGTCTGACGGTGGTGGCAGAGGACCGGGGCACCCCCAGTCTCTCTACCGTCAAACATTTCACTGTGCATATAACTGATGAGAATGACAATCCGCCACGTTTTGAGAAGGGCCGATATGAGATCTTTAAATCAGAGAACAACGCCCCTGGAGCTTATCTGACCTCCATCATGGCCACTGACCCTGATCTAGACACCAATGGACAGGTGAGCTACTCCATCATGGAGAACTCTGTTCACGGAAGCTCCATCTCCACCTACGTCACCATTGACCCCTCTAATGGCGCCATCTACGCACTGCGTACGTTTGATCGTGAGGACGTTAGTCGTATCTCCTTTGTTGTGCAAGCCAAAGATGCAGGGAAACCACCACTTCTCAGCAACGCCACAGTTGTTCTGAACATCCTTGATGAGAATGACAATCCTCCGGTCATTGTGGTCCCACAGCTGTGGAACTTCACTGCTGATGTGCCTGCATCAAAGTTCACAGAGGCTGGACACTTAGTAACCGTGGTCAGGGCAACTGATCGTGACACAGGGGTCAATGCTGAGCTCATTTGCTCCATCGTCAGTGGCAATGAAGAGGGCTTCTTCATTATTGACCCAAGAACCTGTGAAATCCATGCCAATGCCAGCCTGGAAAACTTCCCCCACGAGCACGTCGAGCTCACGGTCGTGGTCCGGGATCAGGGAAGGGAGAGCCTCAGTGCTAAGGCGGTGCTGAAAATCACCCTCTATGAGAACATGGAGAACCACGTCCAGGTGATGGACCAGGGGGAGTCTGCCCTCGATGCATCCCTGATTATCATCATCTCCCTGGGGGCCATCTGCGCCGTGCTCCTGGTCATCATGGTGGTGTTTGCTGCTCGCTGTAACCGGGAGAAGAAGGACACAAGGAACTCCTACAACTGCCGGGTAGCCGAATCGACCCACCAGCACCACCCCAAAAAGCCCTCACGCCAGATCCACAAAGGTGATATCACCTTGGTCCCCACGGTGAACGGCACCCTGCCAATCAGAGCTCACCACCGCTCACCTTCAGACACGCCTCCCATGGACCGAGCCCAGATGGGGAGCCGTCAGAACCACCACAGCCGCCAATCACTAAACAGCCTAGTGACCATCTCGTCCAATCACATTCCAGAGAGCTTCGCCCTGGAACTGGCACACGCAACTCCACCAGTGGAGGTGAGCACTCACTCACACACACACACACACACACACACACACACACACACAGAAGCAAATTATTCTGAGAAATTCCAAATGCAGTCCCTCAGCCCCATTTCAAATTTTCTCTCTCTCTCTCTCTCTCTCTCTCTGTCTCTCTCTCTCTGTCTTTCTCTCACTCACACACACACACATACACTCATACACACATACACACCCAGCCTTCTCATCCTCACACAGCTGTCTCTGTTTGAGCAAATTAACTAATCTCCATTTGTGACAGTGACTTAATCAACACTGCCCTGTAGTTCAAACTGACTCTCATTAAAACTGTTGATGATTATAGATGTGTCTTTGTCTTTACCTCGTTTGCACCCTGTCACCATCACCTCCATCATAACCACAACTCACCCCTCAGTCATATGTCTCCATATTCATCTAGAACCCCCACCCCACCACAACCTTTTTTTTTTGTTTTAACGTCAACCATTTTGTCTCATCCATTTTTAGCAGCCTCTCCATCATCCATTTTGTGTTTACTCATCCATTATTTTGTCTTCTGTGTTGTCTCTCTCTCTTTTTTCCCCCTCCCCAATTACCCATCTGTTATTCATCCCCCCCTTTTCTGTTTCTTTTTGTTTGTTTTATTTTGTTTGTTTTGTTATTTTTGGATGTAGCAAGTCTCACAGCTTCTGTCCATGCTCCATCAGGGCCAGTACCAGCCCAGACCCAGTTTCCGTGGCAACAAATACTCCCGCAGCTACAGGTAATTTACCCCTACCCCTCAGTCCCCCACCCCACCCCTCCCCACCTCTCCTATAAGATTATCATTTGTTTACTTTTTAAACCACTTGTTTCTCATTGTGTATTACGTGTTCCAACAACCTGTTGTGAACTGTTGCCTCTCAGTGGGTCAGTTACATGTAGATCATGGTTTGATGGCGTGTAAATGTATTTTTTTTTCATATTCCTGTTTTTATCATACCAATGTCATTCAGTTCAAAAGTATGCAACTCATTTGTCTGAATGTCACAACAATTTTCTTGGTACTTCTCTTCTTCAAAAAAAATTAAGCTCAGATTGTAAAGTGTGCATCCATCATTACTTTCACAATAATATCCCCTTATGATCTCTAGATGATAGATTTATTGATGCCCCTAGTGGCTGTTATGATAGATTTATTGATGGAATCTACCTGCATGTAGGATTTATGGGCCGAGCCTTGTCTAGAGATTTGACAGATTCCAGAAGCAGCCTCAAGTTTTATATGATGGATTTATTTGTCATTAGTCTTCTCTAAGGACAGATTGATTCTGTCCCCCTGCCAAACAGATGGCACTCAGCTTTGTTTTTGCAAAATGTAAACGCGCAGCGTTGTTCTGCAGATACAGTATCCCTGACTTAGTGATACCTATATGTGTTTTCAATCTACTACCTTCAGGTATGCATTACAAGACATGGACAAGTTCAGCCTGAAGGACAGTGGCCGTGGGGACAGCGAGGCGGGGGACAGTGACTGTGACATGGGGCGGGAATCCCCCGTGGACAGGCTGCTGCTGGGGGAGGGCTTTTCTGACCTCATACACCTTGAAATGCACCATCGACTCCATCCAGGTGAGCATTTGGTGTAGTGACCCACACAGTCTGACAGTCTCCCTCAACCTTCGTGGCTGCGACTCACAACACCACAACAGCCCCCACCCCTATTTTTCGCTCCTTACCACGACTTGACAAATTGGCTCCACTCAGCTGAGTCACATACCTAACACCCTCTACAGCGGCACCTCACACTCAACTATCACCTCAGCTTCAGAGCACAATTTCCTCAGCTTAATCTTATCTTGCAAAAGTTGTGAATTCGTACTTTGCAATGGATTTTGTCTGAGTTTGATCGACTTTGTGCCATTACTGAAAAACATTCGATTCTTATTCCTGATCTGTCTTTCTCTGATTCGGAGACCCAGCTTAAGTGAACTAGCAGTGAATTTAACTGCCTTCTCCTCCTCCAGACCACACCTAACCCGCTAATGTACCTCCTGTCTGACGAATTTCAGCACCATGGACAGCGTCAGGCACAAGCCCATTATTTGTCTGTCCACCTGCCTATACAGACACTCCATTCACCCTGTTGCCAACACAATCCCCATTGTACTCGGCCCCATTCTTCCACACAGCCCTCATTTCCACGCTCGTTATCACACTGAGAGAGGTTACAGTGTGTCTGGCTGTTTGTGTTACCCTGTGTGGAGTTGTGCTTGTGTGTGCGTTATCTGCCCCTAAGTTAGAGTCGTGTCTGTAAAATCCTCCCTGGAGCGGAGATGAGTCGCCTGTCACTCATCGGTATGCGTCTCAGTGTGCTGTGTTTTTTTCCTTTTTTTCCCTTTTCTTTTTCTTTTCTTTCTCTTTTTTCCCCCCGGTGAGTGACAGTGGTGCGCTTTCATGTCTGAACTGAGGAGAATTCATAGTAATTGCTTTTAGAATGATGTTATTCTCTCTCTCTTTCTCCCTCTTAGTCTGTCCCTCTCTCACTCCCTCCTACATGCCTGAGAGCTCCTCAGCATGTCTCTCTCCTGTACCTGTTAATGTATTCTCTATCTTTATTGAGATGGATAAAGGGTGGGGTGGTGGACATGGGCAGTTTGTCTGTATCTCCCTTTTTCTCCCTTTGAGAAAGACTTGGAGGTGTAACACACTCCCCCCCCCATTCCTTTCCTCTATCTTTTATGCTAATATGAAAAAGGGGAGGGGAAGAAGATAATGGGCCGAGAGGGAGGATTATCCCTGTTTCTCTTCAATAGATTTAATTTGTTTAGATTTTTCTATTTAGATGGGCAAATGTGGCTATTCATGCTAGATATGATAAAAGAACTAAACAAGTAAATCCCTGCCTCAGCTGCGTAGTCGGCAGATGCGGACATGCACGGCAGAGCAGCCAAATATTGCATTAACTACTGCCTGTAATGCCATTTGGGTGGGATCTTTTTTATTAGTTTATTTATTTAGTTCCTGGGTTTGTTTGCGTACCTGGCACTACCTGGATATTCATGCTGTGAGCTGTAAATATCATCATTCAGGTCCTCCAAGCAGGAATATGAAGAGATCAAGAGATAAACTATCCACTACCAAGCTGAGCTAGGATTTTGATATTAGTGAAAGATTGAAGCACTGCCACATAAAATATTTAATAGGTATTGCACGTGGAGTACTCATATGCTAACAGAATAAGACATGGTTTGTCATATTCAAAAGCATCCCTGCCCTTGTTTCATGCTGAAAAACAGCACCTTGACTTCCTTCTGAACTGTATATGTCTTCAAAGATAACGCTACCATACCCTCCTTAACGCAGTCTCAGGGTTTATGAGTTGTATTATTTAAGTATATTGACAAATTTTGTACCACAGCAACACATATTTTTTTGAAAACCCCACTTCTGTCGAAGGAATTCTGAACATCGCATTTATTGGAGTTGTTTTGTTTTCTAGCAATTCCTTGTGTTTGTCTCTATTTATCATTCAGTTTCATGTCATTAAAAAGTTTTCTGCATTTGGACCTGCTCATGACTCTTCCTATGTCTGTCTTTTTTTTGCTTTAGCTATGAGACTGTGCACGGATGAATGTCGCGTACTGGGTCACTCTGACCAGTGCTGGATGCCCCCTCTCTCCTCGCCCGCTTCCTCCGCTGACTACCGCAACAACATGTACATCCCCGGGGAGGAGTCCTCCCAGCCGCCCCAAATCGACGATGACCAGTCCTCCGTTGACTCAGAGCGCCGCAAGAGCTTCTCCACTTTTGGCAAGGAGTCTGGGAACGAGGAGGCAGGTGCCGGGGGAGTTGTCGCCGGAGGAGGAAGTGATGCCTGCGTAGCTGGAGGAGGGGCTGGCTCCCTCCTCACAGAAATGAACTCCGTGTTCCAGCGGCTCCTCCCCCCTAATATGGACTCGTACACAGAGTGCACTGAAACAAGCCCGCCCTCGTCTTCATCGACCGCCGAGAGAGGAAGTGGGCGTGGTGGCAACACTGCTGGTAACCATAGTAACAATGCTGTTCCTCAGGACAACCGGAGAGGCTTGTTGCCAGGTGGGAAAGGTCCCGCTTACCCCCCAGGCGTGGCTGCTTGGGCAGCAAATACCCACTATCTAAATCCTGGAAGTGGTTCCGTTGCAACCAACCACGTTTCCTCCTCTACTTCCTCACCCTCCACCTCCACTTCCACCTCCACCAATGGACAGCCACCACACCTCAAATGGCTGCCGGCCATGGAGGAAATCCCAGAGAATTATGAGGAAGACGACTTTGACGGCGTCTTCCATCAGGGTCACCCGGGTGGCAAGCGCAGCGAGAGCCGCCACGAGGCCGGCATGGACGCTAGTGAGCTGGTCCACGAGATCAACAAACTGCTGCAGGACGTCAGACAGAACTAGGGAGAAAAAGAGAGAGAAAGCATAGCATGGTTTCACGTTTCACCACATTCTGGCAAATGCTTGTTCTTTGTGCCAACATATATCAACTTTATGATGACTGTTTCTTGTTCACTGTAATGCTTGTCCTGTTTATTTTACCAAATGTCCTCTTCTCCGCTCCAGTGCTGACAGACTCACAGAGAAAAGTAAAACACAGCACTGAAGTTGTGATTGAGGTGACATAAAGGCATCAAAGCAAGCGCTCGAAGAACAGATTGCTCAGTTGTTATTACAGTCTCTACAAAAGTTGCTTGAATGAGTGATTTAAAAAGTAAATCCGCCAACAGAGACTGTACCCTTTCTTCATTTGTAATGTTTACAGCAGCGTGAACAGACTCCACGGGGAGAAAACAACAATCGTGTGATCTAATTTCTGCTTTTACAGTGTACAATATTGTACAGTGTCTGTGGAAAACGGCAAACTCACTTGAATATTGTGCTATGTCTTCTGTTTTGTTATTATGGAATGTAACTGTACAATTTGACCTTTGTATTTTAAAAATACACTCTTTTTTACTTCTATATATTTATATGTGTCCATGTATGTTTGTACAGAAAAAGATGAACAAATGTCTATTTTTTATATTTGTCACTGCATGTCTTAATATCACTTAATGTGTCTCTTTTCCTCTGCCCTGTTTATTTTATTAAACAATTGTATTTAATTTTGTTATTGAATATGTGTGTGCGTATTAAAAATAGTCACATTCCGATGCAGTTCCATGTTGGAAGTTGGTTTTGTATGGTAACACTGTGACCATTGGATGATAAATAAAGTGGAGGGATTCATAACAGGTTGTCTGAAAAGTATTATTGGTGCCTGACACTTCTTTCTTTCCTGAGTTCCTAGATTCATTTCTCATGTGTTCCTCACCGAGTGCATCCATTTGCCCCCCCTGTCTCTTAGCACCCCCTAATGCTCAGCACCAGAACTGCAGCACTCAAAATATGCTATCTAGGCAAACCCTCCCCAAGCCTCGTCATATCACAAATCACATGCATGACTCTGCTAATAAACACGCCATTAGCCATGAATTTATTCCCAAATGGTCTCTTTAAATTAAAATGCATTTAGGCGTTAATTTAGTTTCAGAGTGGGGATTCTCTGTCTCAGTGTCTCTCTCATCCATGAAACCATCACGCTTATGATAAATATGTTTAGCAAATGAACAGCATCTGATTATAGCTGCACATGATGAGAAATCAAAAGCATGATATTTTACACCGCAGCCATATGGACTCGTAATACAATTAAATACAAAGTGGGGAGTGAGACCGCCTCCCTTCCTCTCCCCTCCCCGCACTCACTCTGCTGGTGATCATGAGGGCTTAACTTGGGGATGATACACTCATAAGCACATAAGAACACACACGTGTTACTCACACACAGTCAAGGGAAAAAACAACACTGAGTTGCGTTTAAAAGAGGGAACATTGGACAACTAAGGCTAAATGAAGCAATTAACCTCATGAGACAGAGCTTTAACAAGGTAAAGGTTAGAATTTGCATACACACACACACACACACACACAACCACTAAGCACACACAAACATTCACAAGCCCACACACACTTACAGAGACTCATGAGAACATACAGTAGACCGGCAGATGCATGTACACGCACACACACACACACACTCACACACACACACACACATACATAAATTTACTCTCACACGCACATGCAAACACTTAATAATGAGCTCATTTGTCTTCATCATTATAGAGACCAAGCCTCAATAAACAACGAACATTGGCTGTGTGTGAGTGAAGGAAACTAAAGCATGCTAGCTGCTAAATTACAAGAAGCAGAAGAAGAAGTAGAAAAAGAAGAAGAAGATGAGGATTTACTTTATCAATCATCCAATGGGAAAAAAAAACATTTTACACACACACACACACATAGGCCCGACATACAGGGCTTATGGACAGGTAGGTTAGGGTTAGAGAGATGGTGTAGTGATGGGCTGCCACGTAGCGGCGCCCCTGAAGCTATTAGGGGTTTGGTGCATTGCTCAAGGGCACATCAACAGTGCCCAGTTTATAGTCCATGCTGTGGTGCCTGCCGGACTTGAACCATCCACCTTCCGGTTCCCAAGCCTGGTACCAATGGATTGAACTAGCTTTAGCCTCCTGAAGGCTAAATTAGCTTATATAATAGCTAAGTGTATTAGAGCAGTGGCTAGCTCATATTGGTCATGAAACTAAACTTAACTGCTTTAAAGAAATAGTTCAACGTTTTGGAAAATATGCTGTAGCCGATCAATCTTGTCACCTAAAACAGAGTGAATAAGCATATTTCCCAAAAATGTTAAACTATTACTTTTAACAAGCTTCAGCAATATTAAAATATAAATAAAATAACATTTTACAAAGCAGCATGAGTAGCATGTATTTCACTAAGTGTGTGTGTGTGTGTGTGTGTGTGTGTGTGTGTGTGTGTGTGTGTCATTTCAAAATTAGATTGGCAATACATGATGGATGATCTTTAGCAACAAGAAATTTCTTTGACATAGGGTAATGGTGTGTGTAATAGAAAAAAACACACCGGGTGAAAGATCCGGTAGTGCTCATTTATTACCACTCAGATAATTAATTTTACACAAATACAACAGAGGCAGTGATATGACATTGAAATATGAACTCTGGCTTATTATTGTCTTAGCAAATCCAGCATTACACTGTTTGTCAGTCTCACTTGCCTTTTACTCATTTTCATTCTCAGACCTGCTCTCTTCCATCTTCTCTCTCTCTCTCCCTGTGTACCTCCATATCTCACTCTCATCTTCTGGCTATTTCTGTCTGTCCATCTGTCTGTTTGAGACACACATACACACACACCCATAAATATTCTCCTTCACACAAACATGCACACACACACACACACACACACACAAACACACACATTCAAATTCAAAAACACCCACAGCTCATATCACAGCCCCATGTCCCCACAGACATTAGAATTTGTAATGCTCTTCTCTGCTTCATCTCTTCTTGTCACTGTCTGGTTCCTCCCTCATCATTATTTTGCTAACTGTTTTCTTATTATAACCACTGTGATATAGGTGTTAAGTTACTTATTTACCTTGTTTCAGACATACCCTGAAAAAATATCTCAACAAACTCACTCCTCATTTCCATTGCTTCCAAAATGTGTTTTTTGATTGTTGGTATGACAGGAAATTAAGACGGTGAAGGCTTGTGTTATGCAGGGTTATTGGGTCTGCTGACATGAAGTCAGCTCTCATCTGAAGTCAAACACACCACAATGACCCTCAGTGCACACATGCAGCACTAGTGTCATAGAAACAGGATATTGGCAAACCTGTAATATAAACAGAACTCAGGTGTTGTGTATACCGCAACAAGTCACTGTGATAAGACTGCCATGATGGAATGCCTTATATGTCTCATACCTTATTGTTTAAGGAATTTCATATGAAGAGGTTTTAGTCAGGTGGTGCAGTTCTGCAATAAATCTTTCTATTCTTCTTTCTTTCCTTATTGCAGTCATGTGTTGCAATGCATTTCATATGCACCAGCTTATTATTATTATTATTATTATTATTATTATTATTATTATTATTATTATTATTATCATTATTATTATTATACACAGCTTGATGGCTGAGAGAGTTCCGCCTGAGAGACTGAACTCTGGGCAAAAAAACCCCTCTATTTTGTTAGGCTATGGTTATAGGTATATTTATATAGTTTAACCTCAGTACCCTTTTCACCGGCTGAGAATTAGAGAAGGGAAAATGAAACTGTTAAATTTCTTAGGTTTAAGCATCACGTTGCACATGATGAAGATGATGGTTTAGATGGATCGGTGGTTCCCAAACGTTTTCTGTCAAAAACTTTCACGCCCACCACGATAGACAGAAGACTCTCTCACTATATTGACAGTAAACTCAAGCAAGATAGGCATCCTCATATTATTACTTGACTGACATGTTTGCTTGATAGGCATCAGTAGTCTTTTTTGTGTTCCTGTCAAAATTAAGTCCATCTTTCACGTCTGCAGCAAAGTTTAGAAAAGTTAAATCCCCCCGCCTCAACATATTCTGACCAGACACCAAATTTTAAATTATTTTTTTGTTTTATTTATTCAATTAAGTCAGTGTTTCCCAACCTTTATGGCATATACAAAAAATCAGTATGTAACCTTACATGTCATGGCCTACTGTAGTTAGTGCATATGAGGAGTTGTGTTTTTTTCATTTGAATAATATGAAGAAAAAAGAAAAAAAGAAAAGTCGGGGGGGAAAGTAAACACAATTTGTGAAATCATGTTTTCTGTCTTATTGTCTTTTTGTAGTTCCCCAAATTAAGAACCACAGTGTTAAGAGTTCAATTATATTTTCCCGCAATTGAATTTGCCAGCATGAAAGAGCATTTTTCAGGGCTTTTATTGTCTTTAATTGATAGTGATAGCTGAAGACTGACAAAATGAGCGAGAGAGACAGGATGACACGTAGCAAGGAGCCACAGGTCGGTCTTGAACCCATGGCTGCTGCAGCAAGGACTCAGCCTGGTGGCAGAAGTCCTAAAAGTAATAGTAAGTAGTAGTAGTAAGTAACAGTAAAATCATTGTGTTTCTTTATCATTCCCAGATAAATCCAACTCACAGACCTCCACAGCAGACATTTTGACTTGTCATAACAGGAAAAGCACAGGTGTTACTAATGACATTAACGATGCTTCTGTTAATGTGATGCAATTATCCATGTTATTAGTTACACCTGTGTTTAATAAGTCAAAATGTCTGCTCTGAAAAGGGGCACTAAACTTACAAGAAGTCTCTCTCCACTTTGTTCTCTATTGTCACGTAAAAATTCCGCTGTTTCACTTCACATGTTCACAGGTACGTAGAGCACATGTACACTTACACCAAACTATTGGCATGGTTGCATGTTTCCTATAAAAATTAAAGTGTATGGAAGCTATATGTAAACTTATTGTTGATCAGAACATATTTTTTTGTAATTCAAAACGACACATTCATACATTCATATACATAACACATTCAACATACATAAAATATTATTACTTATTGTAAATGCACAACTTAATATTGATTCAATCATGTGATGTTCCACTATGAGTGATGGGACTATGTTATGAAGCCATTAGAAAAGGATTTGTCCAGCAGATGGCACTGTGGGACCTGTCTTCCAACAATAGGGGGTATGCTTTCCCAACAATACTCAGACCTCATGATACTGCCACACCATCAACAAGAGCTGCTGAAGAGCTGTAGAGAGAGAGGGAAAGTGCTAAGGCTGAGTCATTTTGTCACTCTAATTGCATTTTGGTTTATGCATCTACAGGTTTTTTTTTTTTTGCTTTTTTTGGTTGCTGTTTTGTGAGTGAGCGTGCACTTGCAGTCGTCATGGTGGTTGTAGTGTGTGCGAACAAGTACTTGTTTATGTGCCTGTGTGAAGCTTCTGTGGGTACATTAGTGTGGGTCTGCATGAGTGTGTGTGGCGGGGGGAGGGTGGTTGGGTGTGTTTGCTGTACTCTCACCCTTTAATAGATATCCCCATCCGGCTTGCCATTTAGAATTGGAGAGCAGCCAGTTGTAGAATGGTCTCTCTCTCTCTTTCTCTTTACCTCATATCTCTCTCTCTCTCTCTCTCTCTCTCTCTCTCTCTCTCTCTCTCTCTCTCTCTCTCTGTCTCTCTTTGGACAATTGGATTAGTGCAGAGTGATAGAGACTAAAGACAGAATCTCACTGCTGCAGCCAGTAGCTTGGCCTTATGCCACATCATATAGACACACACACATACACATGAATGGCACGTGCACACACACACACGCACCACACCACTGCTGTCATTCTACCCCGAGGCTAAGCTAGCTAGTTTGATATCCAGATGGCTTAATTACTGCATGTGTATAGACAGTCACACTAGCGTACGTGTGTGTGTGTGTGTGTGTGTGTGTGTGTGTGTGTGTGTGTGTGTGTGTGAGAATTGGAGGAGACTACTTTATTGTGGGTTGTGACTTTATGCAGGGCCGAATGTAAATTATGCAAAAGTAAAAATGTATTAGAAAGACAGAATAATGAGGGTGAGGATGGAATTTGATGCAGTTCAGGTTGCTCCTGTATTTTAACTGTGAGAAAATGCATAAAAGGGAGACAGAGAGGGAAGGAAAGAGCAAAAAGGTTCTTTCATCCATCTTTCTGAAGAAGTGAACATGTTCCTGGGGTTTACCATCCATATTTTAAGACAAATCAGAATCTTCCACAGCACCCGCTGTTGGAATTTTAATCCTATGTGATTTTAAAATAACTGAGGATTAATTTGTTATCATTTAAAAAAAGCTACAGCTCCCATGAAGATTTAGCAGCATGTGTTATACTAACTTTAGCTTTCTTCACTCTCTTCTAATGTCAACTTTTTAGCTGTAATCTTTGCTGGATGAAAAAAGTTTCCTGCTATTTTTACATAGCCACAGCCACGGCCACTCCACTGGCCTCAGTGTGTCAAGTTGGTGACATTTAACCTGTGACGGTCTTGGACTTGTGGGAAATGGTGCCTGTTAAAGGCAGCTAAAAGGAGACCTTTGAAAAACAGACATTTTGAAAAATAGGCTTATTCACTGTCTTGTGGATTAGATGAGAATGTTGATAGCAGTTGCGTTATGTGTGAACCTGGATACAATTAGTTTAGCTTACCAGCATAAAGAAGAAAAAGCTAGCCTGCCTCTGTCCAGAAGTTCGAAAGCCCTAATAAACATGTTGTATTTTGTTTGTTTAATCTGAAATCTACAAAGAACAATTTGGGGTTTTACATAATATAATTTAACAATTTGTTGGCGTGCTGTGGTGCAGTGATTCCTGAAGTCTTGTCATCGCCATATGGTTGTTAGTCAACCAGCGGAGACTCCAGGATGTTGTACTGAAAAGACATAATTCACATTTGAAACTCCATACTATACTGTAGAACTTTTAAAACTTAGACTTTTTGAGGGGAACCGTATCACAGGGTGGTAACACAAATTATTTCTCACTTTCATTAACACTGCAAGGTCTGTTGTATCACTGGTGTCTATGGCAAAATGTAATGAGTTCGAACAAACCCATCGTAATTAAAAATTAATAGTGTGTCGCTACTTCAAACAGGAAAACAAAAAGGGATGGGTTTTTCCAGAATAATTCAGAATTCCAGGTTTTTTCCGACCCGTGCAAACCCGTTGTAATTTTAGGTAAATGGTGTGCAGGTTTGCATATTTTACAAGTGTCTAGTTACAAATGTTCATGTTGTTTTGAATGAGGTTTTCGCTCTTCTGAAACAAAAGGTCTGGTTTCACTTCAATACTCTATACGAATGAACAGACTAAACATGTTTTCATAGCTCGAGACATAAAGTGAAGACAGGATCCTTACCAAGTTCAGGCTCAGTGATCACCAGCTGGCATGAAATTATCATTTTTTTTCGAACTGAAATTGCATCTTTATGCTGTTTTTCTGTCTTGGAGTCCTACATTTTGAATACAGTTTTAGCGACATTATTGCCATTCAGGAGTCCTGCTGATAAAATAATTGAAACTGAAGTGTTGTAAGCGCAACATAAAAATAAGGCGATAGAGAGGATGAGTGGAGAGATGATACTGAGACAGTGATACTGAGAGTGGGATGCAGACAGAGAGAAAGGTAGTGCAACTGCAGTGTTATTTCCCTGATGACCTGTCTCCCCCATGTGACCTACTTCCACTATGGGTTACGTCAGATCCCATCCACTCAGTAATTCATCTCCCTTTGGTGTGTGTGGGTGCAAGTGTATGTGTGAAGGCAGGGGGGAGCGTGCATCTGTGCTTATGCCTCGTATTTTAGAATTATTCGTCAACCTTTGTAGCAGTCTGGAGATCCGTTTGTGTGTGTGTGTGCGTGTGTGTGTGCATGTGCATGTATTCAGAGGAGTAAAGTGATACCAGAGGCCATTTATCCAGAGATCACAGCAACCCTGGGTCTGCTTGCACTGCCTCATTCTTACCAAGAAATCAACCCTGTGTGTGTGTGTGTGTGTGTGTGTGTGTGTGTGTGTGTGTGTGTGTGTGTGTGTGTGTGTGTGTGTGTGTGTGTGTGTGTGTGTGTGTGTGTGTGTGCGTGTGTGTGCGTGTGTGTGTGTGTGTGTGCGTGTGTGTGCATGTGTGTGCTTGTGTGTGTGTGTGTTCCCAATAGCAAAGAATCAAACAACATCACTACAATGCCTCTCTCTTGTCTAGTTGAGGATCCTTCATGTTCTAGTACAGCTCGAGCCTGGTGTCATGTATTCCTCAAGTAAACAAGTAAAGCTATTTTGGACATGTTTTTGAGTTGCACAGAGATAAGAGTCAGTGTGTCTGTGATGTTTTTGCCAGTTACAGCACATGTCAAACATGCTAGCTCGTGACTGCTGCATTATTTAAACCTGTAGAAAAATGTCATGTCCTATTCCAAACATGAATAGTGAAAACTGCGTGTGAAATAATGAAACTGAACACAGTTCACAGTTGAGTTTCAAAACGTAGGAAGTGAGCTCGAAAGGAATTTGTGAATTTTTTAAATGAGAGAGTGTTATTGGAGGCTACAACAAAATGAAGGAGGGTGGTTGTAAGTTTCATTTAGAGTTCTAATTCTTAAGATTGCATCTCTAGTACCAGCTCTTCCACATTATGTCCAGTACATGCATTAAATGTTTCCTGGGAATCCCTCTGACGTGAGTACGTAATTTGAATCCCATGTGGGAAAAGATGGACAGCTACCACTGTAAAAACATTTCCAAATACCACATGGCACATTTTGCCTTGATCTGTCGGCTCTAGCTAGGTGACATGACACATGTAATTCCAGTGGCTAGCTGGTAGCAGCAATAACACTAACACAAAATACACAAAATTAGCTTGCAAGTACTGAGAAATGATATGTGGGTCCTAAACCAACAACTTGGAGTCATGTTTCTTGTCAGGACTCTGAAGAAATCTATATACACTCTGCCTTTAGTTATGTTTACATCTCCAAGTGGTCCACTATGGTCCACTATGGTCCACTATGGTCAGTATAGACCAATGCAATGTGTGTATTTGCAGGTAGTGTGCAGTGGGGTTTGTCAGAGCTTTTTCACAGAAAACTGCCTGCTGTTGCTGGAAACAGGGTTGATAAGAATACAATTGTGTCTGCAAAACCAAAACAATGACCCAAATTAGGCTAAAAGGTTTTGTAGAGTTTTCAGTTCATTGGCCTAGTATAATACAAGATGGGCAACTAGCTGGAGGAGATTGAACGGCTAAAGAGAGTGAACATTGGATTTGCTGCTGGATTGGGAACACGATACTGTTTACTAATTTATTCACCATAACAACATCTTGAGGTGACAATGTGTCAATGTCGTGTTTACAACTTGTTCTGCTCAATTAATGCAGCTTTAGGAACTGTTACTTTTAATATTTTTAATTATATTTTATGTATTTTGTACTTTTGGGTAGAATATATAAAGTGATGAAAAGATGATTTGTCTTTATAGGATTATGTTTTAATTTCACTGACGCTTAAATGAAATTTGTCCTCTCACACCAAGTTCTTCATGAATAAATCATGTAACCTTTCTTGTTGAGACAGGAAATATTTATTTGAAATGTTATATGTTCTATATTTATTTCCTAATCTCACATGCAAAGGTTACCTTGCTGGTGGGAGCTGCTGAAGAGTGAAGCTGATGACTTACTCCCGCATAGTCTTGAAAAGGAAAAAAAAAAAAAGAAATTCTCTCTGTCTCTCTTCCACTGTCTCTTCATTCCTCCTTCTCCCTCTTTGTCAGCTCCCTGCTGTCAGAGATCTTTCTTTAAAAGTATATGTCAGAAATGGAGGGAGAAGATGAAGAGGTGGTAATGGTGGCAGGTGTTATGTTTGAAGGTAGGTGTGTGTGTGTGTGTGTGTGTGTGTGTGTGTGTGTGTGTGTGTGTGTGTGTGTGTGTGTGTGTGTGTGTGTGTGTGTGTGTGTGTGTGTGTGTGTGTGTGTGTGTGTGTGTGTGTGTGTGTGTGTGTGTGTGCGTGTGCCTGTCAGTGAGGTACAGGTGCTCTCGCAGTGTCAGAGAAAACGGCAGGCTCAATCTGGGGTCGGCTGATTGGCCAATTAGGGACTGTTTCCATGTGACATGCGGCAGTCAATTTACTCTCCCTTTTTCACTGTCTGTCCCTCTCTCTCTTTCACCCTCATCCTTAAGTGCCTCCGTCTTTACCGCTATCCTATCTGTCTCTTCCAGTATCTCTTCCCCTTTTTCTTCCTCCCATTCAATTTGTTCTCTCTCCCTCACTTACCTAGTCTACTTCACTACCCCCTCCCCCCCCCCCCACTCCCCTCAAAAATCCCCCCGCCACCATCCCCCCAACTTGCCACTCCACAGACTCATATCTCTCCTCTAACTCCCTGTTGCTCTTTTGTCATCTCCAGTATACACCTCTCCACCTTTCCATTGTCCCTTACAGCTTCTAACCTCACCTCCCTGCCACACACACACACCACACACACACACACACACACACACACACACACACACACACACACACACACTCCAATATATACACTCATCCAGATTTGCCATCCTACTAATGGGAGAAATGAGGCCTTGCTGAACTGTCATCCAAAAACAGATACTCAGCATGTACCCAACATTTATGTATAGTGCACTCATACTTACGCACACATGTCAACAATACATGTCAAGACGTGAACAGTTAGGGTAAATAGCAAAGATGTGTTCAGTTTCAATATAGATTTTGATCAAATTGACACAGTGTACCCAGAGAGGTGGATACACCTACTAACGTTGTGGAATATGGAGCCTGGAATGTGCTGCTGGAATATTCGACTATTCAATGTTAATTATAATATATGATGCAATTATAAATTGATCATTTACCTAACTCCTGATAAATACATTGTTGTCGTGGGATTTCACAATTAACTTAGAAAAAGCATATTTATTTACTAAAGTGCAGTGTGTAGTTTGCATGTAATGCTTTTTAATTTAAAAACATGTACATAAGTGAGTAGATAAAGAGGCATCACTGACTCTGATTGGCCAGACTTCTGCCAACAAATAACAGCTGGCCAATGAGAGCTCCTGTTTTCTCTCTTTGGGTCTGTCTTTATCATTTAATGGCAGACTGTGGACTTTTATTTCTATTAAAGTGATTATGATTTGCAGACTGTAAAAGAGACAAATGAATTGGAACACTGAATAAGACAAACACAAGGAATAACAAAAAGTCAAATCATTTGTCATTTATATTTTAAACCAACCTTAAAAATATAACCATTAAAATGATAATGAGTTTATGATAATGGCTTTATCAGCTGTGACAAGCTAGCTAGCTCCATGACTTCTTCAGATCACTTTTTAATGTTTCCAGCTGACTCGTTTTTAAACAAGAGGCACAAAATGTGTCAGGGTGCTGCTGACGTGCATGTTGGCTCATTGGGAAGGCTCTGCTACACTAAATGGAATGGAACGATCAAATGCAAATTTAATTAAAGCTGCAAGCCGCTATGAGCTTTCCACTAAACTCAAAATGGCCGACTTCCTGTTTGGTTTGAGATATGGGTCCAATAGGCTTTTTTGTTTCTCTGGTGAAACGTGCCTCAGGAGCTGAGTTTAGGGGGCACTGTCGAGCCATTTTTTTGTGTGTGTTTCTGTTTTCAAGCAAAATGCAATCCTTTAGGCAGAAAAAGGAAATCATTCCTTGTCTTTTTCAATAGGGCTTTGCAGCGGTCGCTGCTTGGGCCCTAATTAATCAATTGAATATACAATATATAGTACATAAAATATATTAATTGATTATAATTACATTGAAAATCTTTATTATTCCAGTGGCACACTCCACAATGCATAAGAGAATGCTTTCCTTAAATATGATAAATGCCTTTGGGTTACAGGGAGTTGTAGTATCAGGACTTGCGTACAAGAGGGACACAGATGAGGGGAGAGAGGCAGAGGACAGAGGGAAAGAGAGAAGCTGGGCCTTGTGTTTCTCATTGCATCCACTGGCTCTCAAAGGTCCTGATCCTGAAGTCAGTTCGACTATTTACAGGGGAGGTGAAGCAATTTCATCCTTGTTGAGGTGTGGGCAGGAAACTGTCTGAGAGATTAAAACAGGGAGAAGGGATTATAGCACCAATCTGTACATCCACCAACCAGCTGGTTATTTGCCAGTTAAGCCTTGCCCTTGTGCAATAGGAAAATGTTACTCTTCAATTTGATGTATTTCAGGTACATTTTCTTTTAACCTGAGAAGTAACAGAACATTTCACTGTTGAAGGAGACACAAAAAGAGTCCCAATTTCTTCTGTGTAAAATTCCATTGTGCTCTTTATTATGACCTCTGCCACAACACAATGGCAGAGCAGTTCAATAGCTGCAGGTCTGATTCAAAGAGGACTCTTGATATTGTTGTTGCTCCACTCCTTTCAACAATATATATATCTCCCACCATATAACCATGGCTAAACAACAACTTTAAAAGGCTATTCTTCTGGCTCGTCAAGGCCAACAATGGCACATATCTTCTCTACTCCTGTTTTAATGTAGCTCAAAAGGCTACGGTGACGGTGCACACAACTCATCACTTTGTGGGCTTAAAATCCTGCCCGCAGTTTCGGGCACATGCCTCTATCGACGCTGCGCAGTCGAACAAAAATGAATCAGAAAAAGTTGTGGGGAAATCTTGCCGCCAAACCATTTAACATCCTCATATCTAACTAAACATATTGTTGGTGGGACCTCTCAGTCTCGGCTTTGTTGGCATTTTGGCAGACTGCCACTGGTGCGGTGCAAAGCGTTTTGTTTTCCAGCATCTCCTCTTTTGACCATCTGTGTTGGTAGCCTCGCTTTCTGATGCTCGGACAAGTTGGGCTGCCAAGGGCTCGTCTACATATTGAAGAGAGAGGAGAGCAGTGATGTGTTTGCTCTGTCGGCACTCCAGATTTTTTCACACACACGTATGCATACTTGCTAACACACACACACACACACACACACACACATATGTCTGCGTCTTTGTATCCACTCCAACTCTTGTCTTCTCCTCTGGTGCCCCTTGTTGAGAGCTTTGATATTGTTTCCAAGACTGGTTTCCTCTGACCCGCTTTGATGCTGCTGTCTAGTTGTCTTGTCACCCCCTCCACCCACCCCCCCCCCCCTCTCTCTCTCTCTCTCTCTCTCTCTCTCTCTCTCTCAGGGGCACTAGGAGCTGCTCGCCACTCAGCGTTCTTAATCTCTGTCTTCCTCTCTCGACATCTTACTTTCTCCTTCTGTCTCGGTGCATTTTCTTCCACATTACTCCTCTGTCTCGACTATTCTGATGTATATTTCTGTCTCATGTTATTTTAACCTTTGTTTTATTTGTGTATATATTCACCCCTCTGATTAATTTTGTGACCACGGTAAACACTGTTCTATAGCACAGAAAAAATAAGCTTTATCAGGCTTAAGTTACACAAGCAATACTTTTTAATAGGATCCATTCATTGCATGTTTAGCCTTTTAATGGGATTTGCTGACAATAACAAAAAATATAGAACATTTTAAGCATTATTGTTCTTTGCTGCATCTGAGCATTTCTCTCTCTCTCTCTGCGTTGTTTTTGTCATCCCCATTTCTTATTTAATGGTTAAAATGTTAGGCTGTACGAATAACCTTTTAAAAACACAATTCTCTGAAGATGTTAATTATTAACTGTGTCCTACATACTCACAGAATTACCAGTCAATTTCAGACACTCATTTTCCTTACAAACACATTTAAGGTGTTTGGCATTTATCTGACACCTTCCTTCATAAATACATTACAACAAGTGCAAAAGTGAAGAACTGGAAGATCAAAGCAGCAAAAGGGATAATAAATATCAAAGCGAGTTGCCGACCCAGTAACCTCCTGCAGAGGTCTTCTATCCAAACAAATGCCACTGACCATGCTTCATGCTGATATACAGACTGTAGTCTAGAATTACAGACAAGATGGAATCCATTGTGGTCGGGTGCAGATATTCTATACGCACCATCAAGGCAGGTTTTCTATTCTGTTTCATGATTCCCTCATGACATATCGCTTTCTCTTTTGTCTTATTTCCTTAAATAACATATTAATCTCCATCTCTGTGGAACAACAGTGTCAGGTTTTAGATGACAATGCTGCAGTTGAAAGGGAAAAATTAAAGTTTAAAACACGAATCAAGGAAAAGAAGTCAGCCACGTTGCTGCATGCTAGGAATAAAAAAAAAAAATTTAACGACTAACAAGTGACTTTTGCCCCACTCCTGTATGACT
Source organism: Dicentrarchus labrax (assembly GCF_905237075.1). Classification (NCBI taxonomy): domain Eukaryota; kingdom Metazoa; phylum Chordata; class Actinopteri; family Moronidae; genus Dicentrarchus; species Dicentrarchus labrax. The sequence continues at coordinate 11,673,044 of NW_026136721.1, forward strand.
GCATATTTGTCTTTTTTTTACTGTCTGTCCTTGTTGTCCTTGAGCATGTTTGTGTCCATTATGTGCATGCTTGCACTCACTGGTTCATCAGACATAGATCATTTGGGTTCAGTCTTTCCTTATTACCCCACGGAGTGACGAGCTGCGAAAGCAAGCCACACAGACAGAGGTCACGGTGTAATTCAGCAAGATTATTACGCTGGTCACTGGATAATTACATTATTATACGAGAGCAGACAGGTAATGCAGCCAAAATGACCAGGCAGCACTTTTATTGGGGAAGCGGGTGTGGTGGTGGTGGAGGGAGAGGGGTGATCTTTGAAAATCTCTGTAATTTCATCTAATAGCATGTGCTTATTAGGAAATTACCGTGCTACTTTGCTGTAGTTGTGGACTGCAGAGGATGGAACCCTTTGTAAAAATCAATAGGTTTGATTTAGACATTTGTTTTCACCAGACATCCATCATTAGTAACTTTGTAGTTTGCGACAGCATGCCAACAAGTACGTTTTGTGGACACTCGGGTTAGTTATCCAGATGTGGCCATTACGCAAGTGCTGGTTTCTAATGCCAGGTCTTTCTGTTGTTCCACCACCAAGGGGAATTGTGTGGCAACGGCAGGACGGACACACATGCAGGAGGCTACGACGTCACCGCAGCTCTCCACACAGTTGAATGTCCTCTGTTTTGATGGAAGCTAGTTAGTTCAGAAATAATTTGTTCTGGAAGGACGCACATCCTCAGGTTATTATGAGGCACACTGAGTTTCCCAGTGTTCCTCTCTTGTATCATCCAGCACACTTACTCACACACAGACACACACACACACACACACACATAGACACACACTAGGTGCTTTCAGCGATAATAACTGAGCAGAGGTCTTGGCCCTCTTTATGAAAAGAATCTGGCCGCGGGATTGGATGTGTCTGCTCCAATCAGATGGTAGCTTTTTGAGAATGATTACAAGAGCCACAATAGTCTTAATTGTGGCCTCGAGCTTCAGCAATCTTAATGACTTTGGTATGTACCAATAGCTGTGTGTATATATGTGTGTGGGTTTGTCATATAAATGTATTTGGAGAATGGAATGGAGGACAATGCATTCAAATGATGTGTGATATTTCTAAGCAGGCTTGGGATTATGTTCAGCATCCTCTCTGTATATGCATGCCCTTGCATTCCTCTGCACGATATAATGATTGTTTTGGTGCATTTATTTGCATTCTTGTATACAGGATTGTGGGGGATTATGCTAGGGTGGGCTGACTCTTACACACACATGCACACATAAATAGTGATGGAATGTAACTACATTTACTGGTGTGCCATAGGAAAGTACAATTTTGAGATTTTCTTTTTCTTTTTATATTTTTAATACTACATTCTTTACTTTACTACATATATATAATAATTTTACAGTGGTGGTTTTTGTTTCACTAATTAATAATCAACTAATTAATACATAAATTGACAATCTGATTTATTTTAATTTGTTTTGCCAGACAAAGCATTCATTTGGAGTCGTTTCTGGCCGTCACAACAAATTTATGTCCAATATTTATTCTTTAGCTCTGCCGTGATCTCAAGCAACTCCTTCCCCAGCTAGAGGCTCACTTTGTGATGGACAGGTAGTGTATAGTGGGTTTATCAGAGCTTTATTGCTGAAAACACCTGCCTGATGCCGCTGGAGTAAAGGTTCATGACAGCAGCAATTTGCCGGCCTGAAATTCAAAACAATGAGCTGAAAGATGCTAAAATGCATATATATTTTCATGGAGGTCATCAGAGGGAAAACCAGAATACATTTTCTTCATAAAATAGTTGGTGGTGTGTGACTTAGTGCCGTAAAGTGTTACGCACTTGTACCAACCCGGAGTCAAAGGTTACATAATGCGAGAACAGGCGTACCAGACACAGAGTGGGAATGACAGAGGCTATTACAAAAAAATATTTTGAGGTATAAAAGTTACATAATGTTGCTTAAAGTAAAGGATCTCAATACTACTTTTACACAGAAGCTTTGGCCTGTGATGGGTTTTTTCTGTTTTTCCACATATCCTTCAAATGTGGGCTGTGTTTGTTCACACAGGCCAAAAAAAAACAAGACACTTATATGATCTAGTTTCATTACATGATCATAGTAATATAATCATAGTAATATAACTAGTTAATACTGTGTGTATGCATGATTTATATGTATTTTATATCCATTCTGTGCCAAACCATTTTTGTATTCTCTTCACAGTTGTTTGTGGTGATTTAGACAGCCTGACTGGTAAAAATGTCACCACAGCTGCCAGTAACAGAAAAAAGGTACAGACACCCTCACTCTCTGTCACTCTCAAGGACACTTCAGCAGAGGTACCTTGTTGTGAACAAGTGGACGTGAACCCATGCCCTGTCTCTTAACCATTACATTGGTAGGGGTTTTGCACCATCCACCCATGCATCTATCCATTTTGCCACTCATCTAGGTAAGGGCTGTGTGAACAAAACAAGCCAAATGTAATTTTTTTTTTTTTTTTCATCATCATCCAGCTGCTGCTGAGGAGTCATAGATCACTTCCAGGATACCTGAGAGGTGTAATCCTTTCTGTGTTCTGTGCGTCTTTCCTCTGGGTCTGCTTCCAGTCAGCCTTACCTGGTTTATGTCCACAGGGAGATGCCTGAGCAGCATTCTTGCCAGGTTCAACCAGCTCCACTCAGTGCAGAGTAGCAGCTCAACTTACAGGTCCTCTTGGATTTCTGAGCATCTCACCCTCTTACAGAGATTGTGCCAGCAGCCTGCAGAGAAGCATCACTCTGACAGCTGGAATCTTTGTTCTTATTCTTTCAGTCACCGGTGACCGTAAGCGGGGTTTGACAGAGAGACCTAACACTGAGTGGATATATATTGAGGGCTCTGCTTTGTCTTTCTCTTTATTTACCAGCACAAGCCAATACAGGACTGGCATTACTGCAGACTTTGCACCTTACCAGCATTCAATCTTAAGATCCCTTTTACACTCATGTCACACTCATGAATTCATTCCCCAACTGACTGGACAGAATATTGGAAGGGAACCATACTGCTTTGGGAAGAAATTGAACATAATCCATATAGGTATATTTTCATTACTGTATAATCACCTGGAAATAAGAATCATTATGTTTCAATTTCCCATTTTTATCTGCAAAGGGAGAAAGTCCCTGTTGTGTTTGTGTTTCTACACTAGCCCACAAAAGGACTTTCAGCCAATGTAGTTTCTCCTACATGCTTGGAAGGCTGAGCTGTATTCAGATGGTTGCAATCTGCTACTTCACCACTAAATCCTACACACTGATCCCACAGCAGTCAATGAATTAAATAATATAAATGGTCAAAAGAACGGTATCATCTGTAAACAACAAACATGCCTGAGATCCCAAAAGATGGCACAGGTTGCACTTTTCTATGCAATTTACACATGTTGTGGACAGAGAAAAGAACGAGAACAAGAACATGCTTGACATATTTGGATTAAACAATTAGTTGATTCATTGATAAGTTTATCAGCAATTAAATAAGTAAGTATTCGGACAGTTGCAAAAACAAATGCTAATTGTTTTTATGCTTTTAGCTCAAATTGTCTTTGTCAAATGTGAGAATTTCCTGCTTTTCTCTGGGGGTTTTTTAAAAAGAAGATTTAAAACTGAATATATTTGAGTTTTGGAATGTTGGTCGTACAAAACAAGATTTTAATTGTGGTATTAGTTTGAGAAACTGGAATCTAAGTTACAATAACTTCCTAAAGTCAGGTTAGCGTTCAAAGATATGCACAGGCTAATATTTTTTATAAGTAGTTAGCTTGTGTGGTTAATCAACCTTTCACAAAATTGTCAGACCTCTTGCACAACCGTGAAGGCAATATTAAGAATTTTTGCTAAACAGGGCTTATTTATTATGATTTAAATGGGACCAGCTCCATATTCTTAATCTTCAAAAATATCCTTATTTCCCTTTATACTGGCCCCTCAGTTCATCCTCTGTCTGAAACAGGAAAATATTACTGATCTTTCCTCTGACTCCTCTGATTCAACTTTCATTGTGTTTCCTGATGGAAATATAGCATTAACTACTTAACTTAAAGCAGTTAGCTTCTTTAGCTGCTAACTAACCGCTGCTGTTAGCTGGTAAGCCGTTCAGCTAACTCAGCCGTCTCACATCATTAGGTGACTCTGCCCGGACTGGGAGCTCACAGCACCGGTGCAGTGTTGGTGTTTAACGTTATATCTCTAGTGCAGGAGCTTTGGACCACCGGTGCCTCGAGCTCCCAGTCCGTCAGCAGCAGTTAGTGGTTAGTTAATAGCTACAAGTAAATATCCAACAGAACTTTATAAATCCCTGAGAGTTGAGGCAGAGAAGCTGCATAACATTAAAACACTGAAAACAAGTTACTATGGGTTTGTGGAAAGTTGAATAAAAGGTTGCAAACGTTGCATTAACACCAGTCTGAATTCTGAAGCTTTTTGCTCATAGGGACTTATGTTTACCTCATTTCTTGACATTTTGGCCTTGTTTAATATCAACATCTGAAATATATATATTAATGATGATAATAATAATAATAATAATAATAATAATAATAATAATAATAATAATAATAATAATAATAATAATATATTGATCAGCCACAACATTATGATCACTGACAGGTGAAGTGAATAACACTGATTATCTGGTTATCATGGCTCCTGTCAGTGGGTGGGATTTTGTCCTCAAAGTTGTTGTGTTAGAAGCAGGAAAAATGGGCAGCGTGAGGATTTGAGCGACTTTGACAAGGGCCACATTGTGATGGCTAGACGACTGGGTCAGAGCATCTCCAGAACTGCAACTCTTGTGGGACGTTCCCGGTCTGCAGTGGTCAGTACCTATCAAAAGGGGTGCAAGGAAGAAGAAGAGGTGAACCAGAGACAGGGTCATGGGTGGCCAAGGCTCGTTGATACTCGTGGGGAGTGAAGGCTGGCCCATGTGGTCCGATCCAACACATGAGCTACTGTAGCTCAAACTGCTGAAACAGATAGATAGATAGATAGATAGATAGATAGATAGATAGATAGATAGATGGACTTTATTAATCCCTGAGAGGAAATTGGGTCGTCATAGCAGCCAGGTACATTAGGTTAATGCCGGTTCTGATAGAAAGGTGCATCACAGTTTGTTGATATGGGGCTGCAGAACATTAGGACTACCAGCGTGCCCAGGGGGTCAGAATGTTATGGCTGATCAATGTATATGACAAACAATTAAGTAGAGCAGGTCCCCTTTGAGAAGAAGCTTACTGCAACCTGTTGGGCTACTCACAGTGTTACAGTAGTAACCTGAAAGTTGTTTCACTGTCAAAAAAAACACATTTATTGGCACACTTTTCAGTGTGCCAATAAAGACATTTTAGTAATGCAGAAGTTGGTGCATTAGGCACAGTGTTAGGATGTTGGCATCTGACTTCCTATACAGGCAGAGGATAGATCTCATCCACCCTTTGGTGCTTTTTACGCGTGGATAAGAAAGCAAATTGCTGGGTTAAAAAGGGCTCTATTAATGACTGCACTTTTAGAAAAGAGAGAGAGCAGGAGACACAGAGAAACAGCCAGTAAGGCAAGGCAGATATTTGCAAGTCTAATAGCATCCTGGCTGTAATGAACAGTGTTTCTGGTCATCCTGGGAGCTGAGAGGAAATAATAGCCTACAACAGGTTAGAAATAGGCAGTGGACTGAGAGTGAAGTAGTCAGGTCAGTAAAGGGTGCCAATAATGAATACCAAAGAGGACAGGATCAATAGAAGGCCGTGTATTTGTTACAAGGGGACATGGTGTGCTCGTGTGTGTCTGTGTTTCCCAGTGTTTCTGTAGGTGCAGATGCACATTTAAGAAGATAGCACACCAATGATGTTATATAGCTCACTTGATGTCACTCACTTCATTTTCCCCAAACAAAATTAAAAATAGATTTTTGCATGCAGTAATTGTGTGTGTGTGTGTGTGTGTGTGTGTGTGTGTGTGTGTGTGTGTGTGTGTGTGTGTGTGTGTGTGTGTGTGTGTGTGTGTGTGTGTGTGTGTGTGTGTGTGTGTGTGTGTGTGTGTGTGTGTGTCTGTGTGTCTGTGTGTGTGTGTCTGTAGAATTAAATCCACCCAGTAATGTAAAGTTTCCAGAAGACAGACGAGCACTTAAGAATGTAGAAGAATCTGCTCCTCATTAAATTCATTATTCACATATTATCCTCCAAATCAAACTGAAATAGAAACAGATCAGTGTCAAAACTACATTTTACACATCATTTTTCTTTGGAGAGCCTGCAGTGTTTGTGTGTGTGTGTGTGTGTGTGTGTGTGTGTGTGTGTGTGTTTGTGTCTTTGTCTGTGTGTGTGGGTCTGTCAGCCTCTCAGTGGCAGCATGCGTTTGTTCATGCTTTCCAATAGGTCAATGCATATCACATTTGTATTTGATTATCTGAGAGCAATGTGTTGCATTCTTAATAACTGATTCCTTCTGCCACCAGAAGATGGCAGTAAAGCCTTTCCTCACAGAGCTGGCTGGGGTAACGCTACTTTCATGGAGGACCGTGGCATCAAAATAGAGACCTCTTTTATAGCATAGCCACAGAAACAGAAGGTGTGTTCCTAAAATTATATCTTTTTGACAATACTTTGTTCTCTTCTCTTCTATTCTCCTCTCTTCTTTCATACGCCCATAGAGTGACTAAAACAGAAGTTTTTACCTATTGCTGTTTGGCCTTCTTGTGTGCCCCTACAACAATAGAATTATAATTACTAATGATACTATTCATGTCATATATAGTAAGATGCTTTTATATGACAAGGTGCAACAATAATTATCAGAGATCACTGAAACAACAGAAACAACTCCCCCTCTCTCCCTCTCTCTCTCTTGCAGGTTCACAAAAAAGCTAGAAAACAAGACATTAGGGTTGTGCAAAATGTAATTCTGGAGGTAGACAAACAGCACGTGTTAAATACTGTCACCATAGCAACAGTTCACAGTAGGGAAGAGCAATCATACACACTAAAAACACACCCACTCACACACACACACACACGCACACAGAGAGAGAGAGAGAGAGAGAGAGAGAGAGAGAGACTCGTAGAAACACATACATCAGATATAGTCTTTTTTGCAAAACATGCAGCGGATAGAGAACTACAAAATGGTCACTGCATTATAGTTGTTTTGTTTCCTTCATTTAATTGAGACTTTATACTGATATGTGCAAAGTGTTGTGCATATGTAAAAATATAAATACGTGTGTGTAGGTTTTTTGACTTAAAGCTATGAAATTTCACTATTATTATTACCAAAGTTAACACCCAAGAAGCTTAAACACAAAACTTACTACATTGAAATAATTGTTTGATTATTTAATTTCATTCATTCAAAAATAGAAAAGTTATGATGAAGTACAGTTCACAAATTATTTTACAAAAATGAGCTTGCTAATAATAATAATAATAATAATAATAATAATAATAATAATAATAATAATAATAATAATGATGATGATGATGATGATGATGATGATGATGATAATGATAATAATATGATAACAACAACAGCAACCTACCTGCCCATTTTCCAGTTCTCTCTGCTCTAACACAACCAGTTGAAGTGCGAAAACACTTGTTATTGATTCACAGTGTTTTTTATAAAAAAATAAAATAAAACAGGCACAATAAGCAACACTCTTCTTTTGTAACTACCTAGCTATTTGGCACTTAAGTAGTGTGATGAACGTGGTTTTTATCAGTGCTTATCATTGCGCATTAGTAAACAACATGGCATTCTAACAGAATGGCTAGTAGATGATTCACTCTCATTGGTGACATTATGTAGCCTACAGCTTTCTCCTTGTAGGACAGGTCTTCTTTCTGGTCAACTCGTTGACAAAAGTTCACTTATCGAGGGTGTTAGGGTTAGTGCGTTGGCTCACCCAGATGCTCCCTGGCATTGTTTTTACGTTTATACGGCTTAGGCGTGGTGCAAAAACACTTAGACACTGCACCTAAGCTATAATGGTGGGGAAAACCCTGCGTATGTGTACGTGCATGGATGTAGCTCTATATATGAGGTACAGCGAGTGCATGTGGTGTGTTAGTGCTTGTGAGCTTGTGATTCATTAGCACTAACCATGGCTGCTGTGGGTTAACAGACACTGTCAACACATGCAGTCCTTGTTTAATGTAAAACTTACGTGACAGCAGCAGTGCTGTTTATGAACTAATAAGATGAGGACAGATGGAGGTGAAAGTGCATGTCTATATTTATAATTTTTATTGCAGGCTGTTATGTTTGCTCTTCATGTCATGCTGTCATGGCTGCTGTGGAAAAAGGTGGGGAAATGAATGACGATGAGTTAAATCCTGACATTCCCCTAATGTTAAGCCTTGCTTTAAGCATAATTACATGGATTTTGTCAATAATACAACAGCCTTCATTTTCAATTTCTTTCATTTTCAGAATTTCTTTTTTTTTTTTCTGGAGAAACATGGCCCGGTAGACAGTACATGTGACCCTCTGAGAACCAGAATCCTTGTCACTTAAAACGTTTTCCTGTCTTTTAAAATGATTAGAAACGCTGATGTGAACCATGATCACATATCCCTCTTCTCTAAAGCTGCTTTATAAATAGAACCTGTGTAGAGCTGTAAAAGCCAAAGAAGTGCTATTGAACAGTTAATCCCATAAAACCAACAGATTACTGAATATTCTTTGCCAGTCAAGGCAGTAGGCCATTAGCCCAAAGTGCCTTCTTAGTCTTCTTGTTTCCATAATACTTTTCCCTTAATCCACTCTCACTCTTTGTCTGCCTGCCTCTTTTTCTATGTGTTTTCTTATTATTACATACATAACGCACATTTGTTCATACCCTTATTTTTGCTTTCCCCATTTATGATTCTCATCTTTATTTTCCACTGTTCAAAGGTTTACGTTTTCTCAGTCTACACTCTCTACTTTCTGCAAGTGTGCTCAACAAGTGAAATCTCAACCAATCAGCCAACTGCCAGCCGATCCCTTTCCCCCCTACCTCCTATAAACTGCAATCCACCATTAAGCAGCACTTTGGAAAATAGTAAATTTCAGCCATTGCTGTTGGAAGAAACCGAGAGGAGAAACATGGCTCCCGGTAGACAACATCCTCATTAGCCAGGGAAGAGAAATGGACGAAGGGAGAGAACTGGGGAGGGAGAAGGGAGAAACATCTTAAGAGGAGTTATAGACAGATGGACCAACTCTTTGCCATTGAGCTAAATGGGTCGTGGAAAGCACAGAAAATGAGTATTTGTCACTTTAAGCCTCTTGGAGTGTCCTTAGTGCTTCAGAAGGCTATATGTTCAGTGTGTTGCCTGCAAGCACATTCAAATTAGCCACATATAATGTATACACAAGTACACACATTTTCCACCAAATGAGATCATAATGACATAGTTTAAGTAGCGCACACAAATGATGGAGTGCTACTCATTAAGCAGACATGCACACTTAAAGACTCAGGGACAAAAGACTACAGATTTCTGGTGTTTTGGTGACCAGCTTTGCCTCTTGGAAACCAGATCATCACACACACGCTGACAGCGCTGCTGGTGTCAATACGGACATGTTGTCATCGGCTGTCCATACGTGCGTGTGTGTTGGCATTCATGAGTGTGTTGGCTTGTGTGCCTGCGTGTGTGCTTTTTGTGCAGAGATATGAGAGCCCAGGATAAACAGAGGAGGGAGTATTTCATTATCAAATGTCTATTCTCAGCCTGCTCATTTTTATGCTAAAATCTCACTTTATGAACTCTGCTATTCCCATCTCACTTTTAGTCCTCCTCCCTTCATACAGATTACAGGGAGAATCTGGGGATGACAAACAGAAAGGTGGAGGAGAGAAGAGTGGGTGGACAGCGTGAGGAAGGGATATACCTGTATTAAATCCTGTCCTTCTCCAGTGATGGCGGAGGCAGATATGTCTTTGGTTATCTGTCGTTTCTGCCTCTGGCAGAGGGCTGAAGTACACACATTCACAATCACACACAGACACATAGGCACACAAACACACACACACACACACACATACAGACTGGACAGGACTAGGCGGTAGCCACTGGTGCCTGGCTGTATCGATTTGAGGAGTAACACAGTTATTTCTGCAGGTTTGTCTCCAACAGCTGTCCCCCTATGGCCATGGGTGAAATGAGGAGGAGGGGTGTGGGGGAAGGCAGAAGATAGGAAGAAGGCAGAGAAAAAAACAACAGCAGCAGAGGGACATTTCAGGAGAATGGATGGGAAATTGGAGTGAAAGGGATACAGATGGAGGCACGGGGAAGAGAGTATGGAAGGAGTGAGAGAAAAAGGGAGAAATGGGGGAAGAGGTGGTCGATGAGGGCAAGCAGGAGGGATGGGTTGAGGTGCAGTTAAGAGAGGAGAAATGGAAAAGGAGGACAGAGCAAAACCTTAGGTGGAGGGAAGGAGAGCAAGGGGCAGATTAAAGAACATGACCCAACAAAGAGAAATAAAGTGAAACAGAGATGTAAGAGGGCTAGATTGGGGGAGACAGTGGGGATGAAGATGGGAGAAAAACAGGAGACGAAGGAAAGAAACCACCAAAGATTTTTTTTCTTTCAACTCGTGTCCACATCTATGGATTGGATGTGACTTTGTACTTCTGATCAGTGCTGGTGAGATTGAACACTGTGTGTGTGTGTGTGTGTGTGTGTGTGTGTGTGTGTGTGTGTGTGTGTTAGCGGTAATAGTTAACTGCCAGAGTGGAGTGCCACTGACAGAAATACATTGATGTGGGACAAAATTTACAACTGCCCTCCCCACCTCCCCCCCTTTTCCCTCAGCCTTCCTCATTCCAGCCACCCTGATGGGCCAAGGTCGGCCAATTACCCTTCACTGACCAGCACACACACACAACACACACACACACACTCACACACTCTAACACACAAATGCATCAGCCTGTGTGTGTCTGAGTATAGTGTAGTGGACAGCGGCCTGGCATGCTAGATTCATGGGAAATATGTCAGCCATCAGCCTGGGCATTTCAAACAATGCCTCACAATGTGCTTGACAGCCCTGAAAAACAGCCTGGTGCTTGGAAACTGCCAGCCCATCATCTCAACTCCCTCATCTGGGCTCTCTCTGGCTCTCCATCTCTCTCCCTCACTCTGTTTGTGTGCTCATCTCTCGCCATCTCTCTCTATATCTCATTTTCTCTCCTAATTCACCCTCCAAGCTCTCATTTTCTGTCACACACACTCTCTCTCAAATCCTTCCCCTCTATATTTTTTCGCTTTACCCATTCCCCATCCTCGGACACATCCCTAATGTAACATCGCCCCCCCTCCTCCCTCCACAAAAAGCCCCTGTCACAAAGCGGTGTTCCTTTTTTTTCACAGCTTTTTCCCCATTCCATTCCTCCTCCGCTCCTCCAACCTGTAAAACAGCACCAGATGCCCCTTATTAGGAGCTGAGCGGCAGGTCACCCGGTAGTTAAGTACATAACACACACTGAAGCACGCGCACACACACACACGCAGGGTAGTTATGTACATGATGGTATTATCTGGCCAGGCGGTGATATATCTTGGTGAGACACCAGCCCATAAAGCTGCAGGGACATGCAGTCCCCTTCTCTCCTTTCTCCTCCCCGCTCCCCTCCAGTCACACGCAGTAACAGCCGGCTGGCTGATTCACAGCATTCAATTTACACTGGCTCGTAACAGGAGGTGATGGGCTCTTGGAGGTTGGAGGAGGGCTACTGGTAGGTAGGGTTGGGGAGGATCTGAGTGAGAGAGGAAGGAAAGTGAAAAAGTAAGTTTTCACGTGAGAAAGGATTAGCAATGAGCCAGACACTGTAGACTAACACCATTGTGATTAGAAAGAGTGATGCCATTACAGATTAGAATGATGAAAAACTTAGAGACGATACATTTAGATTAAAGTCTAAATAGACAATTATGTAACTCTGTTGATGCCAGAATGCAACCTCAGTGTCCTCTCACTCCCATTGCACACGCTTTGGAAATGTGTGTGTGCTGCCCCTTTTATGTGTGCGTGTGTGTGTGTGTGTGTGTGTGTGTGTGTGTGTGTGTCTGCTTGCGTTTAGCTGTCTGCACACAAGTGCCAACACGGGCACCAAAAACAATCCAAAGAACAGGCCGACCCCAATCCCATCCCCCGTATGAATATGTATCCAAAAACCCTGATCCATATCTGCTTGCTGTTCTAAACTCTGCAGTCCTTGTCACAAGCATCCCCTGCCCCACTCCATGCTCCATGCCATGCATATATAAACATATAAATCTGTTACAGTTCAACAGCACATTTACATCTTAGAATTTATTTCTGAACATATTTTTATACTTGCTTCTATTGAAAAGCCTTTTCAGATATATGATTTTTTTGGGGGGGGGTTTGCCTCTAAGAAAATTATTCACTGATGGCTCTTAGAAAATAATAAAAAAATAATAACACAGCCTCCGGAACTTTTGAATAGACATGTGTGTAATGTGTCACTGAATCCAAGGTCAAATGTGGCCAGCTGGTACTCCCCTTGGTAGCAGGAAAGAGGAATATTTGAGAATAGAATTTGTAAATTCTATTCATTAATTCATCACTGTATTGATTTAACTGTATTGAGCAATTCATGCAGGGAAAGTGTGTGCACAGGTGGTAGTAACATTATGCAGGCTTCTAAGTGTAGTAGACTTAGCTCCATCACAGTCTCCAGGCATGTATTATGTGATATTGCTCCCCTGCCTATGGGCATTACAGTGATGTGCATGGTGGGAGGTAGTAAACAAATAGTGCAGCATCTAAAACATAAGCCCACTGGAACGTCGAAACATCTAGTCATATGAGTGTATACCCATAGAATTATGAATCATGCGAGCTGTGTTTATTTTTCATAGCGCCCGGACATTTAAACCGAATTTATGGGCCTGAGTGTATCCAATCAAATGAGACTATATGGAAAAGGTGATGAAATGATGTGCTTGCTATCAGCATGACGTATAGATATACAGTGCATTCTGTCTGGAGAGATATGCCACTCACCTCAAAGAGTTTGCTGTGGTGCATGTATTCCACGTTTTTTCACGTTATTTGGATAATTGATTGCACGTGTAAATGACAAGAGCTTTGCACACACATCACTCATATGCACATGGCCTGCTGAGCGAGGCCTGATCTTTTGACATATCAGCATATGAGAATGATGGATACACATGTGGGCCCGATAGTTGACATTCATGCTCAGCTGATAATTCATGAGCTTCATTGTGCATGGATCTCCCTATTTCCCTGAGACTGACAGAGGAAGAGGAGCACCGGGGTGCAACGAGGAGATATTTAGCATTCACGGTTTAGCGTGTGTGTGTGTGTGTGTGTGTGTGTGTGTGTGTGTGTGTGTTTCAAATGGTCAGTGACACCCACAGCGGATGATTCATATTCACAGTGTACATTTGTGCCATGCAGGTAATGGTTTCTGATGCGTGCTGGATCATTGAGATTCATTGTGTGCGTGGTGCTGTAGCCGCAGACCTGTCAATAGACGGACGGGAGGAGGGAGTGAGGGACGTGGGATGGAGAGAGGGAGGGACAAAGTAGAGATTCGGCTGTCGTCTCTGTCATTTCTTACTTGGAGAGGCAGACCCTTGGGATCCCCCTTCAGTGGCAAATGGACAGAACACACACACACATGCACAGACACACACTCACAGATGCACACAGCGTAGTGGCAAACCAGTGAGACAATGTCCATATCAATGATATGTGCCCATCAGGAGGGCCATCCCGGCTGACATATTGGCGGGCCTGCCATTGGGGCTGAAAATTGTTTATGACAAATATTTGTGAGTAACTCCCCCCAACCCCACCACAATTTCTGCCATTGTACCATCCACAGTCACATTAGCAGCAAGGAAAGAAGGAGAATGAGAGACAGATTATGAAAACTTGTGACACTAAACACATGAAGAACGTATATGAGAAGAAGATGAAGGTGCGTAAATGATAGGGTCCAGAATAAAAAGAGACAAGAAGCATTCGACTATTTGTTGAAACACAAACACCTCTCTCTCTCTCTCTCTCACACACACACACACACACACACACACACACACACACACACACACACACACACACACACACACACACACACACTCACCATCATTCTCGCTCTGTATCTTTGTCTTTACCCCAATGTCTGCACACTACTCAACAACACTTGCAATGCCCCCGAGATTTGATGCCTAAAGCACTGTTCTACACACACACATGCACACGCACACGCACACACACACACACACACACAAACAGTCGTACATGGCAGATATACAGAACATCAACTTTCTTATGAGGCTATTGTTTTAGAGCTGCTCATCCCAGAAAGCCATCCTGGCAACATCAATGTTTATGTTCTGTTAGAAGGGATTTTACAGTGCATCATATTTCCGAGCATCTCAGTGGCCTCCTTATATTAGAGGCTGCCTCAGGTTACGGATGAGTGATCACAAATGAATATAGAACGGAACAAGACAAGGTCAACAGGTGTGAATTCTGCGTGTTTTATTGCCGTATTTCTGCATAAGAAACTGCAGAGAATTCTATATATGGAAATCTGAAGTGTCCAGTGAAAGGCAATATATTAAAACATGTTGGAACTTATTGAAATGAATATATTATCTCTATGCTCACATATTTTTAAAGGGCAAATGTTTAATAGAAAACTTGTTCAGGTAGCTTGTTACATATGATTTACATAAGGCTTTACAATCATTGAAGCTGCACTAATCAATATTTTTAATATAATAACAATGCACCAAATGACAATGTATAATATGAAACAGTCGCTTGTGGGTACTCAAAGAGAATTATCACCCAACGTTGCATTGAAAAAATTACAAAGTTCAAATTTCGGAAGTGTTTTGTCATCTTTCAGCTCATTGCTTTGGTTTCATGGCTCAAAACCTTACTGTTTTGCTTGAGTCTCACTCTCATTTTCAGCATTGGTACACAGTTGTTTTTAGGAAATAAACCAAAAACCTGGTTAACCCACTGTACACTAACTAACTCCCCAGCACCAAACGACAGACAAACTAAATTAGCCACTTGTAAACAACAGTAGAGCATTTAGCAGCTAAAAAAAAAACAATCTTTCCCTCTGGAGTTGGCGGAGATCAGAGTGAATACTGGACATGCGTCAAGTACACGCAAACACAACTCCAAATTAATGTGTGTATGTTTCTGGATGAATAGGCTTTTTGTTATAAGATGCTAATGCTAATGTTGATATAAAAAAAAATGATTACTGTTGTTTTTGGACCTGAGAATGCAAAAAAATAAATAATATATATATTTATATTGTCAATACTGATCCTATACTGACAATCAATACACCCATTAGCTTATTATGCCATATTAATGTGTCTCATAATAATAATTATGTTCTATTATTAACTATAAATATAATAAATTAGCTATTTAAATGTAAGTTGTGTACCTTTCTTCAACTGACCTTTAAACATAATTGACCAAACTGGCCACTGAAAACTAATTCTCACCGAACTAATCCTCCTTAAGTGCAATCCGGACCCTGGAGCCCCCTGCAGCACCCTGCAGGACTAAATATAAGTATGTAGCATGCTTATCCAGAAACCAGTCTGTTACACTGTATAGAATTGGATCAAATCTTTTTTCCTTTCAATGCACAGTATATCCATTTTGAAATAAAATTAAAGGTTACCTCACATTCATTGCTTAACATTATTCAGTAGTGAACTTTATTTTTATGCCAGCAATAATTTTTGTCAGGCTAGGTAATACATTTTTTTTTTTTCAAATAAAATTAAACCTTAAGTACCGTGACATTTGCTGAAGCCAGTGATAGGGATAATGCAGTGCACTGACAGCAGGTACAGATGGAGCTCATGTACTCCTGTTTTGTAGTTACATTGTGTATCAATGCATCCATCGGTACACTGGCCTTCTTCTTGTCCAGTGTTAATGGTTGCAGTGGGTCAAGTGTACTCTGGAGTACTTAAATCTTAGAGATGACGGGTGAATCACTGTCCTTCAAGCTAGAAGAGTTTTGCTATACTGCACCTCCTACTTTTACAGGGAAGTTTCACAGCATGGTTCATACTTGCATATATGCTAATATTTAGCAAATAAAGGAAAGGAAGAAAAACAGTGGCTGTATGCCTTAAGGGAAAATGTGGGGAAATTAAAGCATCGTCATGTAAACCACATGTTGGATCCAGAAAGTCCTCATTCATTCTTTTTGTTGGCCTCTAAGCCCCCTCAGTAAAAGACATGCCAGGGTCTGATGCTTCCCTCCTCTCTGTAGCACTGCCAACCTGTGACACTGTTCCTTATTTGTCTTCAAATTACTTTGTTCAAACCTGTGGTGTTTGCCATGATATACTGCTGTAGATAGAGGTTCAAATGGTGAAAATAATTCTATAACTAGGCTACGTTAATGCTTTGCAGCTTTAAATTAAAGACCTCCATGCAAGCAGGATTAGCCACTAGAGCAAGGGTTCCTTTATAGACCTGCTGTGAGATAAAAAAGATTTAATTGGCTCTTGCCAGCTAATATTTCTGTGGATTATTTTCATTTTTTAAGTACTTGCCATACAAGTATTTGGAATTTTTCATAAACCTACAAGCAGAAACCCCTAGCTACCCCTGAGCCAATAGGAAACCTACCTCCGTTCTTATGAACATGGTACTTAGTAGATTTTGAATAGCAAGGTTAAAGGTTTAATGCATATGGCTATTTTTAAAGTGCCTTCTACTAAACAGCCTTGTTTATTATTAAGTAGTCAAGATTGTTAAAAATAGAAAAAAAATACATAATGCAGAAAATTGTCAAAAACATTCCCTAAAATGTCAGGAAAACTCATTCCTGATGTGATATTTAATAATGTGCTAAAAATTCATTCAAATCTCTCGTTTTACACAAACGTCCTGCAGTTATTGCATTCACTATTTAGATTCATTGTACATTCTAACTGTTTTCATCTGTTGTTCTGTACTGTTGTTGTGCATTGAATATAATATTAAAGTTATCCTTTCAAATATGTCACGTAGTGAGGGGTCGTCAGTTTACTCAATAACAGGAAAGACTGGGAGCCACTGGAGTATAGTACCTTACTGCAGGCCCACTTAATGAAGAGCTCCACATTAGCATGCTTGTAATCTTGCCACCACAAGGTGGCACTGATGGAGCAGTGACAAATATTATTTTAATCGCAGGAAAAACTAGTCTTACAAGAGCAAGATACAAGACCGTTTGGTTTTTATCTTTTTATTTCTCTGTCTTTTACATGGACCATCATCTTGTGAGGTGGTTGACTTTTAGCCGGGAACATTCGGCTTTAGCCTCAGTATTTTCTATAATTTATAAAGTTAGATATCAGGTACATTTATTGGACCGTCTTGACAGGGTTATAGTTCAAAGACAAGTCAGCTGGAAACATTAAAAAGTCGACCAGAGAGTTTTCAACTAAACCGAGGAGCTAATGTTAATGCTAGCTTAATTCGCTAGCTAGCAAAAGCTGATAAAACCCTCCAGAGACAGTTGTTATTTTAAGCTAGCGAACTGGATGGTAGAAGAACACAAATGAGGGGCTTTTGACCACCTCTGTCTGAACGCCAAGACCCACTGTTTCAAAATATTACTGCTAATAATCTGCCACTGTCATCACTGTAAACATAATGCAGCGCACGGGGGGCGGGGCTTATTCATTCCGGTTGTAAGGCGGGTCGCAGGTGGCGGGCCAATCAAAGTTAGGTTGCTGGAAACAGACAACGGAAGTGACACATGGACTGTAAATAAGAAACAGACAACTACTATTAGAACAACGGAAGCGGTGAGGTGAGACGGTGGGAGTACGGTGGGAGTACGGTGGGAGTATGGTGGGAGTACAGTGGGAGTACAGTGGGAGTATGGTGGGACCTTGTGGATATTGATGCTAGCTAGCCCTGCTGGTGACAGCGGCCCCTGAAGGAGAAATAAACTCTCCTGTGCCACCGGCTAGCTCAACTGCGGCACCCCGGAGAGAGGCCGGAGAACTACAAACCCCCCCAAGATGTGTGGACACTTCTGCGCAGAGGAAGGCCAAACGCAGCGCCCGGTTCAAGGTAGGACAGCTCGCCCGTGTTACCGCGCGTTAATGCTTTCTTACTGGTTTAATGAGCAGTGCCAAAACTTTTGTCAGGCCGTCCGTGGCTTTGCTAATTGGCAAGAAAATGCCGCCGGTGGTCCGTGAGTGACTGGCAGGTGCCTGTTAACAGGGAGTCAGAGGTGGCAGAGTGCGGATGATTGATTTGGATGGAAAACACAGCAAAAAATAGGAGAGAAGGCCACCAACAGATGTTTGGTGAGTGATTCACTGGTGTTCATAGAGCAAGTTGTCTCCTTGGATGCAGCTGATTTAATTCTACTGATTAAAATCCTCTCTGGAGGCATGCAGCTTATGAGTGAAGGTTGCCTGTGTCTCCACATGCTTGCTTTCAGTGGACAGTGGTAGTGAAACTGGTGTGTGTGTGTGTGTGTGTGTGTGTGTGTGTGTGTGTGTGTGTGTTTGCTTTCACATGTGTTCTTCACTAAGCTTTATTTGTGTGTAAATGCAAACATTTGTTGTTTATACTGCTGCGTGTCTTACTGTTGTATGGCTGCACCTGAATATTTATGTTTTATAGCTTTATTGGGTAGTTGAGGTCTATGGGGGCTGTGTGATTTTATTTTAGTGAATTAATTTCTGGGGGAGGCTTTATGAGATTAAGATACTTCTTAGTGAGAAATTATTTAGTATTAGTGTTGTGGATCAAAAGACGTAATTTGAATGAAGCTGATAATTAAATATAGTAGCTGTGCGAGCATCAGCGTGTTATCTGGAAGATTGTGGATTAGTTCAGCGTTTTGTGTGTGTTGGCAAAAGATTCCTTTGTCCAGTTTTTGAAGAGTATTTGAAATATTGAGTGTTAGATTTTCTGAATTAGACATGTTTATTAACTCCAAGTGACTGAACGAAGAAGTGTTGTCCCGGAGAAATTACCCCCCCCCCCCCCAACCCTGTAGATAACCAAACCACCTCCCAGCCACTGTATCCCTTTGTGAATAGAGATAACTAAAGACATAGATATTCACCAAAAGAGACAGATATCAGTAATTCAACTGTAAGAGTGAGTGTGTGATCTCTGGCTGAAGGTCGCCCGTCTGTCATCTCTCCGAGCACCCGTGGGTCTCGGATTTCTACCTCACAGCTGCCATACATTCACTGCTGGTCCGTTTCCTTCTCGTCTGCTCCCTCTCTGCATTTGAAGCTTTCATCCCTTCTCTTTCTCTCCCTTCTCCCGTTCCCTTTTCCTCCTGTTTATGATAATGAGGCCTCGCCGTGCTCTGCCTAACTGTTAATCTCTCCCTCACTCTCACACACCCTGACCATTTCACCTGATCCCATAAGCATAAGCAGTTTTCACTTGATCTTTCCCCCTCTGGCTACACATTACTGATCATCCTCTTTGCGCCCCTGCTCTCTCAGTCCCGCTTCTCTTTCTCATGCCCTCTTCGACCCGTCACCTAATGTTTTGTACTTAACGAAAAATAATTTCATTTTAATACAAACCCGTCTGGGCCTACAGTCTCCACTTCTCGGCCCTTGTCCTCCTCTCTTTCTCCCCCCCCTCTCTGTTCTTGCGGCCCCTGCGGTGACATAATTCAATATTCCTGGTGTCATAGTAAAGAGAGAGGAGGCTGTGGTTGTCAGCGCGGCGCGAGGGCCCACATTGATTTAGCGCTAGCATCACAGAGGGAGCGTCTCTCTTTATTTTATTAGTAGGCTACGGTCAATCTGATGCGGTGACAGGGAGGTGGGGCAGCACGGCTCAGATAAACAGCTGGAAGGCAGAAGCAGAAGTGGTAACTTGTACAGTATTTACTGTGTGTTCACAGCATTACCCTGCAGGCCCCATTTGTGCAAAAGTATTTAAGGAATTATGAAATACTCTGCATCTGCTGTCTTCATACTAGCAGTTTTTCTCATCTGTAATTACTCAGTGTCTGTTGTCGATGCTGTAATTAACAGAGGTAAGCTTAATGTCTGCTAAGCAATGTGTAATGCATGTGTTTGACAACAGTTAAGTGCTGCAGTCAGAGCCTTAATGATAATTGGCATTTGTGGTTAGGTTGGAGTGGGTTTGGTTTAAGAGTCTATTCCTCTGCACTTATGCCACTTTGCTGTGTGATTACCACAGACTCGTGTCCTCCACCTCCTTTATGAATCAGTATTTTCATCTGCTAGCTAGGTGATATTTTCGCTCGTTGCTGGTGTTCAGGCGCATGTGCTCTAAATGTGTCTGTGTGACACTGAACACTGCAGGTGTGGAACTGGGAACAATAAAGATCGTGCTGGTGGCACACAGTCTCCATGGTCAGCCCCCCAGCTAACATGCAAACAGTGAGAATCTGCCATTAGGGCATTCACATGGAAAAATGAATAAATAAAACAAATGTCAAAGAACAGTTATATAATTGACTGCATACATACATAGATTCAGAAAGACCTGCTGAAGGCTGAACAGGAGTAAAGGATTGACAACAATTTGTTAACACAATTGGAATCTTGGTGTCGGACCTTGGATGTGTAGAACTAGATGTAGCATACTTTCTCAGTTGAAACGTACTCATTTTTCTTTTTATGGCTCTTTTGCTTTGTGCATGCAGTGTGACTTCCATTTGTCTGCTGATTGCTGTCAGCCAATGAGAAGTGACTCACTCTGTTTGTATTGATTATGTATCAATACAGACTTTAATACAGATCACCTCTGTAGTCAAAATCATTGTAGGCTTTAACTCTCTCCACTTTCAGTCAAAAGGCAGGTATCAGCCAACGAACTGGTGCATTATCGCGGTCTTCACAGTCTCTCTCTGGGACAGCTTCTTTTCTGTTCTGCTGTCAGAAAGGGAAAACAAATGTCATGAAAACACCTAGAATGTGTGATATAGAGTCTTAGTGTGGGTGGAAGTTCAAAATGGAAGATAAAAAAAAGAGATGAATTTTCAAATTGATCTGCATTAGTGTGAACATGGTGCTAAAGAGTAACACTATTTGAGAGGGGATGGTGTGTGTGTGTGTGTGTGTGTGTGTGTGTGTTTGTGTGAGGAGATAATGCTGTAGTTTTGGGCAGTGTTATGAACAGAGCATCGTAGTGAATGTCTGTCTCTCCTTGTGGTCAAATACTCCAATCTGATTACAACAAAACAGAACACCCAAAAAGCCTTTGGAAGACAAAGCAGGACTCCATGGTTTAGCTTAGACTGCGTCAATATATTGACGTCCATTGTGTGAACGATCCTCTGGAGGATGTCGGTGGGGATTCAAGGGTACAGCAGGTGATGGAATATGTCATGTTGCATTCGATTCCATGTTTATTTGTGTCAAATGGCTGCGGAGGGATCGATCCACCACGCAAAATGATGTATACTTGTATCATCTGATGAGGTACAGGGCCAAGGTTTTAGGCTGAGAGCTCCGTAATTCATTACGGCTATGTGAGCGTTCATGCGAGTGTGAGTTGTGTGAGTGTGTGTGTGTGTGTGTGTGTGTGTGTGTGTGTGTGTGTGTGTGTGTGTGTGTGTGTGTGTGTGTGTGTGTGTGTGTGTGTGTGTGTGTGTGTGTGTGTGTGTGTGTGTGTGTGTGTAAGACTGTTTGTGTGATTCATAAGATGGAACCCGCCCGGCTATGAGGGAACTCATTAGGCTCCTGTCGTCTCGCTTCCCGGTAGGAAAAATACCTGGCATCTGGGAGTTTATATTCCCTCTTCTTTACAACTCTCTCTCTCTCTCTCTCTCTCTCTCTCTCTCTCTCTCTCTCTCTCTCTCTCTCTCTCTCTCTCTCTCTCTCTCTCTCTCTCTCTCTCTCTCTTGCGCTCTTTATTGCTTCCACACTCTATGCCACAGAATCCAAGAGCAATCACCAATCAATCTCGTACACTCACCGAGCCCTCTGTCTGCTGCTAACCACCACCTGCCTTCTCCTGTTTTCCCTTGCCGCACACTCAGCCTCCTCTTCAGTCACATTCAAACACATCCTCTCCTCCCGCTTTTGTATTATATCCCATTAAGGCTCATCAGGCTCATCACCTCATCCTCCTGTAATCATGCCGTCCGTGCATTCTTCCCGTCCTCCGTACTTCAGCCGAGTCATCTATCACTCTTCTGCCTTGTCTCCTCCACACTTTACGGTCTGCTTTTATAAAACTCCCAAGTGATTGCATGTCACCGCTGATTGTATGACTCTGACACCTCTTTCCACCCTGTTCTCCTCTCACCTACCCCGTCACATAATTTCACTTTGTCGTCATGGAGATCCTGTCTGCTTGTGCAAGTCGTGTCACAGGTTTAGTGCAGGTGAAAGAGGTATGCAGCTGGGTGCATTTTCATGACAATTCACGTCACACAAGAAAGTGAGCAAAAGAAAAGAACAATCAAGGGCAACTAGAAAGCAGGCATTCAGAAACAGTCCCTTTTTTCTGAATCCATAAAATGCACTTGTGGAATACAGCTACAAGTCCTACCCCAGAGAGGACTTATTTTAGGAAATAAGTTGCTCTGCTTAGCCATTTGAAGGTGGAGAATCTTAAAAAGAGAGCTGAATATGGGACACAAGTTGTTCTTTTTTTTATATTATTTTTTGGGCATATTCTGCCTTTATTTGAAAGTGACAGGTGGAGAGGCAGGCGGGAACCTGGGAGAGAGAGAGGAGTATGACATGCAACAAAGGTTGCCAGCTGGAATCAAACCGGCGACAGTTGCGAGTACGCAGCCATGCAGTATTCACTGTAACTGTTTAGCTACCAAGGTGCTCCTAAACCATTTATTAGATAAAGAATACAAATGAATGGCCATTTGCCACATCATATAAAGATGATCAACCCCTGGCCATAGGAATTTGCACTCTTGTCCTTAGTAGTGTTAGTTGTTATAGAGCTACAAAGAACAGGAGCTGTTGTTATGATATCGACGCCCCCAATCAAAAAAACACTTTATAAAACATACTGGGGAAGTCAACAGAGACCCTTACAGGGAGGTGGAGCAACAAAAAGAGGTGGGGTGGGCCAAGCGTGTGTGTATGTGAGAAAGAAACTGCTCAGAGTAGGTGTGTGTGCCTGGCTTGTGTGGGAAAGAGTAATGTTACTGAAGGGAGAAGCAAGAGGTGAGCAGATGAAAGTAATTTGTGAATTAAGTAAATAAGAAAATAATCTATAAACCTAATAAGGGGTAATGTAGCCTATTCTTTTAAACATTTTCAATATTAATATTTCACTTAAGCAGTCATCCTGTGGAAATCTCTGATTCATGAAGATAACAAAGATGTTTTTGCGCTTATATAAGATTTTTGTTTTGGATTTAAAGATGGGATTTTTGTTTCTGGGAACTTGCCATGGGCATTTTTAACTGTGTTAACATTCCAAAGCATTAAGTTATTCAATTTCCACCTATAACAGAGAAAAGTAGGTAAATCTAGAAGTTAGAACTAGGACATATTTGGAATTTTGCTCAGTAAATGACTTAAATGATGAACTCGTTATCACAACTGTTCACTTTCTGTCGATCGACTAATTGTTTCAGCGATAATTAATTGCAAATTAGCTTTGACATTAGAGAGGTTACTAATGAGCAGGGATGTGCTGTGTATCACATCGTTTTGGCTCTTCCCCCTCTCTGTTAGGGTTGAATTTCAACACTTTCCCCCCTCCCTTCACCATCTTCTCTCCCAGCTTCTCCACTCTAACCCCTCTACCTCCCTCTGCTCCTCGGTGCCCTCTCTTTAGCTGCTGCGATCCACAGGGTAATGGTGCTTGTCGTCTGGAGTCTGTTCCATCAATATGTGGCCCCTCTGTCTGGACTGGGTGGGTCAGGGTGGGTCAGCCTGGGCTTACACTCTCAGCCCCTCTCATCAAAAGTCCCTCCGCCATCTCTGCTAAATCAACAATATGTCACCAGCCAGACATATTTGTAATTTTTAACCAGTTCTAATTATCACCTCTTCTTTCTCGAAGCCTAAAACCTTAATACTGTACATGATGCACAAGTAAACACTGTGTACCACAGCAGAGAATGGTAGTAAATGCAGCACAAAAACCTGAAGCAACTATTGTGAGGACATTCCTTATGCCCTTTTTCTTTTATAATGGAAATATCACAATCCCCTAAGATATCACATCAAACAAAGAATCCTGCGGTATGTCTGCAAACTGCAGAACCCCCAATGAGACCTTTACTGCCTTGAAGTAATCACCTGCAAGCCACACAGGGAGAGGAATAAAGCATGCTAGGCACAAAAGGAGAACTCATAACCATTAAAGTCAGTACAGTAATTGAATGAAAGGTGGGCTGCTGTTTTAGTGGCTGGGGGGCAGGTATGTGTCCTAACAAGATGGCAGGAGGCAGGGCCTTTTTGGTTGTTACAGTAGGTGTTGCATCATTAGATTTTAAGGGCTGATTCAGTGTTTGGATTGGGCTTAGTCAGATGTGAAATGGCAAAAGAGGGAATGCTGCTGTTACGACGGGTAATTTCACACAATGATGGATTGACAGAAAGCACACTTTACGTTCCTCGTCACATCCCCTTGCGCGCGCGTGTGTGTGTGTGCACGCGCACCTCAGTGTGTGAACACCTGGCTGTTTGTGTTTCCTGTATTTGACTTTGGCTATGTGTGCACTGATGTGGCTCAGTGTGTAGGTGAAGACACTCCGCCAGGCATTTCTATCGGCTGGTAAATTCTTATCTTCGCAGCCCGCATAAACACAATTGCACATCAGTATGCAAGAAGGGATCTTAGCGGTGGGAAAGTGGAACAGTTATAAAATAAGAAAGATTTCAGTGCGTGCACAAGCATTCTGTGTTTGTGTGCATTTCTCAGCATGGGCCTAGAGAGCAGGCTGTCAGCCACCGTGGCATATGGTGTGCACCCAGGTGACAAGCCAGTCTCCAGCACAGGCCTTTTTTTGGTGTGCATATGTGTGGGTGCATGGGTGTAGAGGTGTGTGTATGTGTGTGCACCTCTTTCACTCTGATGACCATCTGTGCCCCGCTCTTCAAAGCAGCCCTTTCTGCCCAGCCCCATAGACAAATGAATTATTAAACTGCTTTTGCAGGTGACACCCTAACCATTTGTTACCTCCTCTCTGGCGGGGCAGACACAGACTTGAGGACACAATCGCTCAGAGTCTTCGCCTGCACCCTCCCACCTGATCCCCTATCATCTCCTCGTGCCCCTCTCTGGTCCACTTTCCTGTTCCCATATACTCATCTTTTGACATCCTCTTGTAGCTCTAGCACCGCTTTACCACCATTGTCTGCTTATTTGATGTCTCTTTGTCCTCATTACCCCATTGCTTTGCCTCTCAAATGACTCTATGCTTAATTTGGTCGCTCCCTTTCTCTCTCTCTCTCTCTCTCTCTCTCTCTCTCACACGTACACACACCCTGTCCTTCTCTTTCTCAGTCTCCCTCTCATTCTCTTGCTGTCCAAAAAAGTCAATCTTTCTCCCAGCTCCAGCCTCAGGGACTGCGACCGCTTGAGGAATCCAATAAGGTTGATTAAGTGATGACAGTATAATTACAGCGATGGCACAGGCACAATCAATCTCTTGCTTCCTGAATAGGATAAATGAGCCGACCTGGGTCATCAGCGTATGGGAGATAACTTGACTCTGCGCATACTCCGACGGAGGCTTGGAGACTAAGTGAAAAATCAAATGTAAAGAAGGAAACAATTATTATTTTTTCAGTTCTTGACCATCCTTGTGTTCAATTACAATGCTAAATTTCAAAACAGACACTTGAACAAAATGAATTTTTCCTGATTGACTCCACTGACAGAAGTGAACTGGAAGCTCCATCATTAAGAGGGAGAACCTCTTGGTAGATCAATTTATAATCTCTACTACCCAGCTATTTGAAAAGGTCCTGTAAAGATGTATACTCTGCACTCATGTTTGTATCTCTCTAGTGACTCTGGACACTGTAGACACAACAGAATGCCACTCAATGTCAGGTGAACCATAGTAGTGCTTCCCACAGTTACTCAAAGTCTGAAAAGCACTCCCAAGCACAATGTGTGAAAGTTGCGCCTTTTGATTGCCTCATGAAACAGCAGCACATAATTGTTTACTACATTCAACTCTGAAAACGTATTTGAAAAAATGGAAGAAAACTTCCAAATATATTACTTGAATGAAGAAAAACCAGGCATTTCCTTGGGAAATGAAGTTATTCATTCTCCACCAGTGTCGTGGCAACAGGCTTATGGCCAGAGAGCAGATACTGCCTGCCTGTTTGTATTACAGAAAGAAACAACAGGCTGGCAGTCTCTAGACTCTGCCAAGCCTGAACAGCTGAAGTGAATTGTAAGACAGTATAGAATGTAGAAAATGTTGGACAAAGAAGCACGTGTTGGAATGCTTAACTTACAAACCCCATTTACACCTGGCACTAACATGTGACCACATCCGCATGTGGTCTGTGATCAGATCTCCAGCAGGTGTAAGTGCAGTCTGTAGAATCTGGTCACATTTGGATCCAACAAGTGGAAACCGATCGACTGTCCCTTCCTCCTTTTTGTCTTTGTTTGTAAAGGAAACATTGGTAGTTTTTCCTGCAGTGTTGCTTCGGGTGCTTCTTGAGGGATAACATGAAATGTGAGAGTGACATGACTGACAGAGGAAGCCATTGCTCTAGTTCTCTAGGGCTCTGCTGGCTATGATGACCTTCTTTCCATATAAGTAACAATTAGTATAAGACTCCTTGCCTAGTTGGCAACAATCGCCTATAATGGTACACTTGCTTGTTGGCAAGGATGCAGAAAAACTGGCCTTAGGATGCCTCTGTCCATCTATAACGTGACCCTCGCCTTGTACGTTGTTGCAATCCCTTGAGCATATTCTGCAGCGCTACCTTTGACCTGGGATGTGCAAGTCCGCCAAGTCCACCAGCTGTCTGTCTGATCTGAATATATGCATGCACAATCGAGACAACAAGAATACTTATTAATACCAGGTGTAAATGCAGTGGCCTGTCGTATGTTCTATTTTTTTATGCAGATAACCTATCCAGATAAAGATAATAGCACGTTAATAATGTTAATGGCAGGTGTAAATGAGATCACTGTTGCATACAGAGAGACGTGGCAACAAGAGAAATGGGCCTATAGGCAGGTGGGGAAACCTTTTCATCATTTATGTCACTGACATCTGAGTCATTTGCTAATCCTGCTTGATGAAGGCTTCCTACTACCTAACGGAGGCTTAATTAACAGGTGCAGTGCTCCAACTCTGGAAACGAAATGTAAGTTGTTAGAAAAAAAAGGTACATTTCTAAAATGGTGTGATTCTTGGTGAATCTGTTGTGGCCTTTTTGTTGATCTTAACTCAACAAGACCAGATTGGAGAATCTTTTTCCTCCTGTTTGTTGCTGTTGGAGCGTGTGCTGTCTTGTTTTCTCGTTGAAGTCTAGTAGCAGGTGGCTTGGCATCTGGTCAACATACTCATAACCCCCAACAAAGCTCATCTCATCACTTCATCTTTCCGGTCCTATGGTCATCATTAGCAAGTGTTTGCAGATATGGTAATTCTGCTTGTGAATTTCATTGATGGTCCATAATGAAATTTCTTTGTGACTTCAACAGATGGGACACCAGGAGCTTGGAACAAAAACCAGTAAAATATACCTGAGAGAGTGAGCTAAATGTAGGCAGAATAATTTTAAGCTCCAAAATTCACGACATCAGTCGGATTTCAAAACATTTCTCCGATCATCAAATGAATATGTTTATGGATTTTTACATCTGAATGTCTTCAAAACCCGATCTACGAGAACAATTCAATTTAATATTAAAAAACCCTTTCTGCACTTTAAAAGGGTCAGGTGTGCTGGGCATTTGACACAGGAGCAGAGGGTCCCTTTCATCTTAAAAGACTTAGGAAAAGGGCCATATTCATGGTCATAACTCATTCAGACTCTCCTACTCCTTTTTGAAGGGAAATTAACCAGAGTTAAAAGGCCTTTGTCAAAGCCAGACAATCAAAGAATTAATGGCAGCTTGGTGAATATTTTAATATCTACAAAGAAACTGGATCTGCCATCTGTTTCACTTTACAAGATAGTGAATAATGGCCGTGGAAATCCATATTTCAACAAGAGGATGATTTTGGTTCCAACGGGTGATTTTCAGAGCCGATAATGTGGCTGAGTGTATCAAAAGATTTACAAAAGTAACTTGAAAAAGATGGAAAATAAAAATAATAAGACACATTTTGTGATGTCAGGCTGATATCAAAGCCGTGCCAGACATGAAACACATTGCACAATTTGCTCCTTATCCCGCCATGGTACAAGACACGCACGCACACGCTCAAATGTACACTTAACTCGCTCATCAGATTTCATGTTCGCTCCATTCCTCATTGACTCACTATCTCTTGCTCTGTCTCCTCTGTCGGTCTGTCTCCCTTTCGCTTTCGCTTTCGCTCTCACTCTCTCTCTCTCTCTTGCAGTGCTCCACCACGCCTTTGAAACGTCTGTCAATATTGACTTTATTTATTTAATTGACATTGCTCGTGCTGACACTGGGACCTTGCATAAACAATGACGCAACGGTTTGGAAACTCCTCATGATGAACGGCAAAAGGGAGGGGAATAAAAGAGAGGAGCACTCATTCCTCGCTCCTACCCTCATCCCTTGTCAGTCCATTGGGAGGAGAAGCTTAAGTA
The DNA here is from genome assembly GCF_905237075.1 of Dicentrarchus labrax. NCBI lineage: Eukaryota > Metazoa > Chordata > Actinopteri > Moronidae > Dicentrarchus > Dicentrarchus labrax. The sequence continues at coordinate 11,701,855 of NW_026136721.1, forward strand.
CTTTGGAGCTGGAGTGTCTGTCTTTCACACATCAAACGATTTGTTTTATCCGGTTCATATTCTCCCCTTCAGACCCTGCGCAGCCTGATAAGGCTTTGATGATGAAACGTAGAGGACATCCATGCATTATATCTGAATTGGCATGCACGAAGGTGTGTGTGTCTGTGTGCGTGTGAGTGTGTGTGTTTGTTTTTCGCTCTACAACAATGTGATTTCGAACAGACAGCAATGCCAACAGCTCACCTCATTCTCACCACCGGTGCTGCCCTGAGGAGTGGTGTCACCCTTCGCTTCTCTTTTTCTCACTCTCCCTGTATTTCCCACACTCCGCCCTTCTACCAACTTTGTTAGAATAAATGCGATGAAAAAGGTAATTAAGAGCAGAAAGGATATTCTAAACACCTTTAACAAGCTGTTGCGGAACACAAAGTATCAAAAGGAAGCCTGATATGATTCATAAGGAGGATAAGGTCTTTGTCTGTGAAGTTTGCTCACACAAATGAATTGCTCTGCTGTGTGCATGGTGTGCAGTATTAGCTGAAAGACATTTCACTTCAGGCCCTTCAAGGTAGCCCCATTCATAAAATACAAAGAAGCTCAAATTAACAGGAGAGATGTTTTCAAAATGCAATCCAAACTCAGTATTAAAACTTTTTTCTTTGCGGATTGCCTGGTCCCACACGTTCTCGTTTTACAGATAAAAAAACACTAAAATATGCAATGCAGTAACAGAATCTTTGATTCATATTTGATCGGTGCTGCCCAGTTTGACAGTTTGATCGGAGTTTTGAGCCTTGAGCTGGACGGACTCACTGAGAATGACTTTTAAATCACAAGGTAGCCACATCCTAAAGCATACCCTGCTTTATCCTCTATTTTACTCTTAATGGGAGCACAATTTACTAAATGAACATCATGCTGTATGAAAGAAGACTGAAACTAGCAGTTGAGACCATAAACTCATTAAGAAACTGTTAACTGAGGTAATAAATCAAGGGAGAAGTCCGGTCCTTTCTCTATAAGACTCCACACTATGACTTTTTGACAATGAATGGGAAGTGCAGGAATAATCCTGGGGACACGTACAGTGGCACCAGGGATAGGCATATGCATACCGGCGCAATACTGAAACAGGACGGATTGGGAGATGAGGCTCACATCCGCTCACATGCTCTGACTGTCACACTTTCATTCAGTGCAATTAGCTTACAGTCCATAATGCTGCTCCCTGCTGCTGACCTTTGACAGGTCTGCTGTCGGCAGCTGGGAATGAATGACAAGTGACCTGCCTGACAAAATGAACAGCAACTTGTTGGCGTGTTAATGACAGCAACTACTGTACGTTGTTTTTTGTTGTTGTTGTTGTTGATGGTGTTTTTTTTTTAAGCTCAGCCTGTTGTTCATGACAGGCTTTAAACTGGGATCTGTGATGTGTCCAAATATCAGTCATAAAACATCCGGTAAAAAAAACAAAAACAAAACAAAAACCCAGATAGTTATACAGTGTCACATAACCTGGCTAACTTGATTAACCTCATTCACATGATTTGGTAGCACTTAAAGTGAGATGATTTAACTATTTCTTGTGGTATTAGTTGAAATGCGTATACATGACACTTCCTTTTTTTTCGTAACCCTACTAAGATGTCAGTGCTTTGATAGACGAGTACCTGAACTCTGTTGTTCGTGTTACGCTCATTGCTCTTTACACCTTAATATAAGTAGGATAGCCTGTTAAAGCTGTAACATGACGGAGAATTGCCTTAGGCTGGTTACACGTGCATGGCAACAGAATCAGTTGGGTAGTTTGTTGTTTTTAAAGGGACGCCTCAGCAATTTAAGATTGTGTTTTCATTCAGTAGGACGACTAACAGAAGAAGACTGATGCAGCAGCGGCCAATATATTCCCGATTTTTAGCCCCTAGGTGAAATTCCAAGAGCACTTATTTTAGGGTTGCTCCATTCTCCTCTGAGATCACAATTATTTAACACAATTACTCATTGACTTTGGAAACTTCATGCATTTATTGATGATTTAAAAAAAAAACACCTGGATTTATATGTATTTCCTTGAGCTTTGAATAACATACAATTCAACTGGAAAAAAAAAAGTACAGCAGCATCATAGGCTTCACCTTGTCCTTTTATTCGGTTCTGTCTGGGTGATAGGTCTGAATTCTCTCTAACTCATTCAGTATTGAATGTGCTTGGCAACCAGCGACACACTGTCATCTCTGGGCACATTCCACACACACACACACACACACACACACACACAGAGAGTCATCACTGTAGCGAGCCGATACATGCGCTGCAAGCTGTCATACGCTTCGGTTATCTTCTAACTTATTTGTACAGGGTTTTAGGACTTCAATAGTGTATAACGACCTTCCCTGCCTGCTTTCCCAACACACGTTTTACTGTAGGTTTTCTGTTTGGACATCTGCTTGCCTTGCGCACCCTCCAAGCCAGTGAATCAGTAGTAAACGTTATTCTCTGATCGTTTCACAGCGGTTACACACCTACATCCCTGCACAACCCGCCTCTAATCTTCACAGTGCCTAATTTGGTGTGAATGCGGCCAAAGGTTTTCCCTCCTATCATCTTGGCTTGAGCCAAACTCCAACAGCCACAGCCTGGCTGAGAGTGAGTTTGGGTGGGGATGGGCAAAAGTGCACCGCTGTTAAGGCAAGGGAAGCATAATGAAGCATAATGTGGCACAATAATCATTTGCCTCTATTATCTTGTTTTCATACTGGTTGTTGGCCAAAATCTGATGAAATTTTCTAGTCTTACATGGAGTCATTTTTTGGGTTTATGGTGCATCTGAGTCGGCTGGTGTCTTGTCTTGTACCTAATCTCTGAAGTAGTTGTTTGGAGAGTGCATGTGCTTTCAGTGTGTTTGCTCAGCTGCACTTGTAGGGTTGTGTATTGGCAACAATCTGGCTATGATATGTATAACGATACAGGGGTCTCGATTCAGTATATTTTGATTATAATGTGAGGGAAGCATGGCAATATGTTGCAGTTTTTATTATCATAGTATAAAGAACACACCAGCATTAAATCAGAAGTTTATATTTTTGATGCAACCATAACAGTGGGATCGGAAACACCATGGCCCTCAGGTTACGTTTACAAAATCTTTATTTAGCAGTTGGGTGTTTAAACACAAAAATGTAGTGATTTTGAGAATTGATACAGTATCCCAAAACTAAATATTGCGATACAATATTTTTCTCACACCCCTATTATTGAACGTCCTTGTAGGATTGTAGCAGATTCAACTTTATAAGTGTCTTTTATTAATGAATGTTCAACTGATGAGGAAATATTCAAAACTGGCACTGCATTGTCAGCATGTGAATCTCACAATGGTGAACGTTAGAAAAAGCTAACATTAGCTGACCCAAGAAATGGCTATTCACTTTCTAGTCTCATTTAGAATGACACAAAATATGCAATGTTTCACACTTGGGAAAGTGTAAGAAAAAGCACAGTGCAGGGAGAGTCAGAAATACATTTGTCTGCAAATTTCATACTCGTACATTAACTTTAAACAAAAACTCTCTCTCTTAGTCTCACACAGTGGTTGTTACTGTGTAAGAATACACACGTTTTCAACCCAGTGTTGTAGCTCTGGCTATTTTACTGTGGTCAACTCTAGGGCTGAACAATTAATTGCATTTGCGATAAAATCGCAATATGATAAAACTCGATTTTCTAACCGCAACTTGCGCGATTACAAGGTGGTCACGTGACGCAAGCGAAAGAGTGGAGAACATCAACTTTTCATGCTGCCCTCTAACCTGTTGCGCAATGGCCTCTGGCTCGACGGAACAGTCAGAAACTGACACAGCTGAGACTTTAGTCTCGAAGAGGAACAGCACGTTGGTGGTGTGGAACTATTTTGGTTTCAAAAAAGAAGATGCTGTGCAGCGTCAGGTGTTGTGCAGAGCATGCCGTGCTCCCGTTGCTACTTCACGGGGTAACACTACAAACCTGTTCCAGCACTTAAAAAAATACCACAAATCAATGTATGACAGTTGTATGGCCAAAATGCAGAGCACCAGTGCCTCTCAGCTCGGTGACCAAGCCTGGGTTCATGGCATTGATAAATACGCTTGATAAACGGTACAGTATACCCTCCCGTTGGATCATTATGGCTGGCAGTGCCATACTAATAGTGACCTTTAGTCTGTGTGGTGTGGTATTGTTGTGTACTTGAGAGAAGTGAGGTTGATCTATATTATAATATTCAAATAGTTTTTTTCTTGTCTAATTTAAAAGTGCATTTCTCCGTTTTTTATTTATAACTTTATTTACTTACAGAAGCAGTAAGATACATATAATTTAAAATTATTTTTTTCTTAAGACTGTAAATTTTGCACACAGTGTTTACAAAGTGCATGCCTTTGTTTAAATTACTTAAATGCACATTGGCAAAGCCACAAATGTTCCTGTAATGAGCAGTTAAATAAAAATGTAATTTATTTCCCAGCCAATGGGAAAGAACATTTTACACTAAATGTATCTAATATTGTGTTGGTCATATTTTAATCATTCATTATTTTTTGTTGGGAAAAAAAAGAGGATAAAATAAAAAATAAATAAAAATCGCATATTAAATCGCAACTGCAATATTGGGGGGGAAAAAATCGCAATCAGATTATTTTCCCAAATCATTCAGCCCTCAGTAGGTTACCAGGAGAGCTATGTTAGAAATACCACAGCAAGTTCATTTGTAATCATTAATATTGCTTAGCGTAGTTTATGTTTTTTATTTATTTATTTATTTATTTATTTATTTATTTATTTTTATTTTTATTTTTAGTAAGCAACCATGGTGTGCTTTCATCCAATATTTTTACCCTACTCCCATTAAATGTTCTTATTGTGATGTTTTGTGCTTGGCTTGCAGCAGCAACTAAGGTGAAGAGAGGGTCAGCAGCTCTTTGCTGTAAGCTGAACAAAGAGCAGGACTGACACTTAGTAATTTGTTGTGGACAAACAGCTCATCCTCTGCCAGGAAACCAGCTCCCTAGCTGCATTTGATGAACTGTTTAAATCCCACTTCATGTTCAACATGTTCAATGAAGAGTTCCTGGCCCAGATATACTGCTTTTGTGCAGACAACTGTATAGAACATCAACATTGGAACAAAAACTGAGACCCCTAGAGTTTCTGAACTTCTCAACAAGACGTAACGGATGTGAATTTCACAAGGCTTTGTTTGGCATTTCATTTGTCAGGCCTTGCAAATGAGCAGCCAGTTTCTATCTCAGCTCAAGACTGAAGCTTATTTGGGCCCAAGTTGGGCAGTTTTATCTGGTTTCAGAATTTTAGGATCTGACATGCATGATGTTTTGGTGTTAAGTAAAGTAAAAAAAAAGCCAGCCAAGTTTTTTTTCGGGTTTCTCGCATTTTTTAAGGCCATCTCCCAGAACCCCCCTGTTTTGTTTTTTCTCTTCTTAAAACACACTGAATTCAAACTCGGCAGAAACCAAATAAAACCCACCAATCTGTCTTTATTAGTCTTTCCACTGTTCCAACAATCACCAACTCTGATGTCTAACCATCTAACAGAGTTAGAAGTGAAAATTTTCTGGCTCTATGAACTGTCACTGCTCCCAGACCTCCCTTGCTCTGCTACCCACTTCATGCCTTCCCTCTCCTTGCCTGTCCCTCTCTTGTCCCGGAATGTCCTTGCAATGTCACAGTCGTAATTTCGTCAAACTAGTCAAAATAAACCCTCCGCTCACCTCAGTTGTCTCACTCGTTCAGTGGCTCAGTGTGTGTACTGCCCCGCTGAACATCTGTCACAGAGTGGCTCTCATTCTTTGGAGGCAAATAAAATGGCAAAAATCGGCAAAAAACAAAAAACAGACGATGGACCAATCACCAATAACTAAAATATTTGTCCAATCGGCCAACCTAACACTAGTGGTTTACCGACATGGGTTTTTTTAATGGTCGATGCCGATATTTAGAAAGCAGGATGACCAATGGCAGATATATATAATGGAATAAAGAAAGTCCTGTATGACTCCATTATTCCATGCACATTACAATCTAATATATATAGCCAGTAAAATGTTTTAGATGGAATTTTTATTAGTTAATGACAGAAAAATAGATTTCAGAGTGTGACTGGTATTTAAGAGAAAGCGGGTTAAAGTATGTGGAAAGTGACATCATTCAGCTGCATTATTATAACGTGACATATGTTTAATGCTAGCCAGTAATGGGTTAAGATTACATTTGCTGTCATTTAGCAGAAAAGTGTAAACATTTTGAAAAGAAGATGGTGACTGAGGAAATGGAGGCAAATGTTTACAGCAGGATGTAGGAGAGTTATAGCAAACCAAAACTAACTTTCTCACCACCTTCCCAAAACTCACAAGACGGAGCGTTAGCATTGTTCCACAGCAGCCACTCTTCCAATGCAGATGTGTCTGAATATGTCTTTTGTTTGTTGGCCTCGTGAGTGGAGACATCTGCCTATATACAACACACACCATTTTAAAAGCAAATGCATACATAGACAGACCTATTAACCTTATGAAATAAATGTTGACTAAATTGATGTGTTTTGTACCATATTGCTGTATCTATGATAAATCAATATTTTTTCAAAACATAAACATGAATAAAAATCTAAATAAGTCTGATTAAGTTTATTTTATGGATTTAGTAAATTTTGGCCTTCAGAATGATTTATTACAGACGGATTTACCAGGTTTGGAGGAAGAAAATCTGAAATATAAAGTCATTTTCAAAGTTTAATAACCAAGAGTTAAATGGGAACATGTTGTGTACATGTTGACCCACGTGCTGTTTACTGCAACTACAATTAGTGAGAGTATGTGTACTTTTAGTGTAAATAACACACTGTCTGGTGTAAAATGATACTATTACTGTTGAATAATTAATACTCAGTATGGAGACATCAATACAGTCAGTGTAGCATTAAAATCACATCGTCTGGTGTTCTGAAATAACGTTGAGTATTGAATGTAACACTTCTAGTAAAAATATAAACTGAAGACACTGTAAGGTATTGGTAAATGAGTATGAAAACACTTTTGACTATTAGTCCAGTGTTAATCATAATTCTGTCGGATTGTTGATTGAGGTATTTTGCTGTTTTATTCAAGTTAAAATCTCCCTGTTGGGCAACAGAAGACATTAGAACTGTTTTCAGAGACAGAGGGTAGTGCTTACTGACAATGGACCTTCACATGTAAAATCGGTGGCGTGCTCCTCGAATAACAAAAGCTCAAGATTCTGATGTATGTGAAAAGTTCAAAGACTTGTTAAGCAACTATTTTTGGTATTAACTGAAGAATGCGCTCAAAGTTGGCTTCACATCCACATTTAACCTGAACTGCTATTTACTTGCTTTGAAAGGTGAATGGTAAATGGACTGTAATTGTGTAGCGCCTTTCCAGTCTTCCGACCATTCAAAGCACTTTTACACACATTCACACAGTGATGGAAAAGCCAACATAAACTTGAACTTATTCATTCAGTATCGGGGATCAAACTAACAACCTTCCAATTAGTGGACGACCCGCTCCACCTCTGAGCCACAGCCACCCCAAGGTCCAGTGTATTAGAATTTAGTGGCATCTAGCAGTGTAGTTGCGGACGCTCTCCTTCTAAGCACGAAGGAGAAAGTACAGTGGCAGTGAAACGTAGATATAAAAGGCTCATTCTAAGTTAACAAAAACATAATGCTTTCTATATTCAGTTAATTACTAGTTAATTAAAACATACCTATGAATATTTCATTTATTTCCAGCCAACACTTCCTGCCTTAAATAGGCACGTTTTACTGTTGCTACCATCTGACTTATTTATGTTCTGACTCAGGCCAGAACTTCCTCAATAAATCTAATGAGAACTGTTCATTTTTTATGTCCTCCTCGTTGGATTCTTTGTCACAGAGCATGTTAGGAATTGGTGTGACAGAATTGGTTTAGACCTGCTCCTAAACCTAAGAACACAATCAATCCAGAGGTCTCCTTCGGGAATGGTTTTTAATCCAGCTGGGGAAATGGCGGCCCGTGTCTGGCACTGGAAATACCAGCTCATATGTCTCAAAGCTATCACTGTATGAGACACTACATCATGACCATGAGTCAGACTCTAACTAAACCTGCATGGCCTGAAGCCACTACATGTGTCACTGCAGCGGGCTGGAAATATCACAGCGCCATACCCTTGCCACCGCTGTACTTTGGCATGACAAAGAGGCAGTGTTCTGGACGTGAACAAAATCACAAAACGTCTGTAGCTAGTCACATCATGGCATTACACTTCCTCACCTCCGCATCCCCTCCCTCGACCACATTCTTCCATCCTTGTTTCTGTCAAAAGCTCATGATCAAATGCGCTCGCTTAGATTTATATAGTTCCATTGTGCCTTGGCGCCGTTTCCATTTCACCCCCTCCTTCCCTCCCTCCATTTCTCTGTCACCATGCATCTCTCTCTCGCTATGGGTCGTCGGGTGAACATATGCATTTTCTCTACAAGACTCAGTGATATTCAGACTTCTCAGCTGTTTGAAAATGGCATTTGGCAGGGTAGTAAGACAGCGCAGCGAGCACACCGGTTCTCTCCCGGTCATCTTTTTGATTGATTTACCCTCTGTGTCAGAGATTGCGTGATAGATGGTCAAGCTGAACGGCCGCAGCATCTCCCCTGTCACTATAACGGCATAAAAAATAATTTCATTTGTCAAGCTAGGCTCTAAAAAAAAATTTCCAATTTGTCAATGGCCTGCATGTGAGCAGGCTGCATGTTAAGTTTAATTAAGATTTTTTTATAATGAAAGAGCTCTAATACAAAATGAGGTAATATGCTTCTCTTTTTGTTCTTTTTTACATTTTTATGCAGACAAAGTTAACATAGAGAATGAAATGAGATGAGGGAGTTCATGTTCAGTGGAGGGTAGTCACAATCTGTGCTGCAGTCTGTGGGTGCAAGCCTGTTTTGAAAAACAGACACTCTGATCAGTGATATTAAAAGGCATATACTTCATTTAAAGTTTCATTTGCAATGGTTAAAAGGAGTATTCATTTCTTGTTTTTCTTTTTGATTTGTCTAATTTACAAATTCTAACTTTGAAAACCCAAGTGAACTACACTACAAACAACCTGTGCTTCTCAAAATGCCCCATTTGCTTTCATGTAGTCTGCTAAACAACATCAAAAACACCCAGAGAATATTTGATCCTTATTACAAAAGTACAGTTAGACATCATATTGCTTACATCTAAATCTTACCGGGCCTGCTGACCGTGTGTGTGTGTGTGTGCGTGTGCGTGTGTGTGTGTCCAGATATTTATTTATGTGTAAATTCACTTTGGATGGACTACAGTTCACATCTTCCATTGGACATTTTTCATTTCAGACACAGCTCTGGTTATGGACACCACCTAAGCAAGTGTGTCTCCAAGGAACATTAGGCTGTCACTCCTTGCCATTTTGCAAAGTAGTTGATTATGATGTTTGCAATAATGAGTGATTGAATGAATTTGAGATAAAAAAAAAAAGCGGCAAAAACTGTAACAACCTGTAACATGACAAAAGACCAACCAGAACAGAGAGAAGTTGGTGTCAACCGTCAACACTGAAACAAAAAATCAACATATTAAACAAACATATTTATATATTTTTGAAAAATAAGGTTTATAAAACAAGTAGGCTACAGACAGTCATGTCAGTTAAACGTAATCCACATTCCAATATTATTTTAAGTTTGTCTCTATTGGAATTTAGGCTGCCACAATTGCTGCTTCTTATTTATAGTTGTAGTTATTTTTAACTTTTCAGCTAGAGCTGATGGGGATTCAAAAGGATTCAGATTTGATTGTATACTTGAGGTGGATTTGATAATTGAACCTTATATAGGTACCAGCTTCAACCTAAAACATGGTCTTTCCCTAAATCTAACAAGTTGTTTTTGCGCCTAAACCTAACCAAAAACTCAACCATGGCATTGTCAAATCACAAAAGTGATTTATTTGTTAAACAAGGATAAACAGTTATGGAGGGAACTGGCAAATGAGATCATGTAGATCAGATCCTGACGCGTCAGAACTGCACAATAGATATTAGAAATATTCACGAAATCGGCGCAGTCTGCTGATAATGACCTGACTCGATCAGATTTTGCTCATCTCTAGAGGAGGGTCGCCATGCTGTTTCTTTTCCCTCCCTGAACTTAAGCCATTATGCCATATGAGTTAACGCTAATTAACTACAACATACAGTGTGCACTACACATATAATCTGCTGCTAGAGTCTAATTTATACTTCATACTGTTGAAAATGAGAAACTTATATTTTCTACATTGCTCTTTGTTAATAAAAAGAACAAGGGGGGAAAAGGTTCAAAAAGGGTATTTAGCCAATCCAGGAATTGGATCTGAAACTGAACCGCCTGTTTGAACCCAATTGTGGCATCATGTTGTTAGCTAGGAGGGGGCATCTTTTGAGGATTCCATGCCCAGGGGCCTCAACTCATGATTTGTTTATAAGTAAAAGGAGTTCAAGTTGTTTTGATTGAGCATATCAAGTCTGGGAAGTCAGGGACGAACTTGACACACACACACACACACACACACGCACACACACTATCAAAAGCCACCTGAACAGCTGCTAATAAATTGTGGTCGGATGCATTAATCAACCTTTGATTCTCAGGGGCTCGCCACAGCAGCCTTAGTGAAAGCAGATGCAAATTGCCTCCATTATAAAATGATGGCGAGAGCTAGCTTTGTGCTCCCAGACACAGATTTCAGCTCAGTAATTATCAGCGCAATTTACACATGAACATGGAACAAAATAATGTTTTGTACCCAAATCCTGAATAAAAGGAGTTTGAAATGTGGAAAGACTTTCAAGGAGTTAGCTGGAATTCCTTTTTTGTCTTGTGAACAAGAAGGCCAGCATCAAAGTAATGCTGTGATTGAGGGCAAAATGATAACACAATGTGTGACTTGAAGTGCAATAGCATTTAAGTGATTCTACTTTAGTGGAGAGAGCTCATGCTTTGGCTGATGCAATTTCTTTCATTTACAGAGGGCTTTTAAGCAGGATGCCCAGAAGCAATGAAATGCTGTCACTGAAAAACAAAATTGAAATAACATTTTAGGGACTCAATGCCAAATGAAAGATCTCCAAAGTTGGCCACATGCAATTTAAACACTTGCGATTTTTCTCCTCTCTGCAGTTTAAAAAAGCTGCATGACACCAATCACTGATTCAAGTGTAATGTGCGAAGAAGGAAGAAGCTGTTTGAATGTTGATCAAACACAACTGTACTGTATGACTTGCAACGCTGAAAAGAAATATATTTCCACCAGCCTCAATCGTTGCCAAGAAAGGGGCTCCTCTCATTACTGCTCCCTGTGATGGGTGTGAGTTTCCCCTCTATGGCAGTGAGCTGCCATCTTAAGCTGTCATAGCCCAAAAGATATGGGACAAAACTTACCCTTTAATCAGGAACCATCAAATCCCCTTAAATCAACTCAACTGTCCTCGCCATGTCACTCTCTTTGCTGTCTATACACCATGTACACATGAGGATTACCTCTCCCGCTATGTATCAGAACTCTTCCTCATTAAGAATAGCATCCTGGATTCTGAACAGAGTTATGCATTTTAAAAACCGACAGAATTCAAAGGAGGTTTTGGACTGTGATGAGTTCATTTAAATTTGGATGGGTCACACAATGCCAGTGCAGACTTTGAAAGAACATCACAATAAGACCTCCTAAATGTTTGTGATGAAGTCGCACAGAGGGAATAAGAGTTTCTGCCACCATTTTGATTTTAAACTAATCACATTTTAAAGAATGAGCTGTAGGAGAAAAAAAGACAAATTACTCACTATGAATAGCCTCTGAGGTACAGTTTGTCCATTCAAAATGTCATTGAAAATCCTTTTCACCATGGTAACACCCTGCAGTACATTAGAATATGTGCGTGTGTGTCTTTGTGATTTAAGAGGTTTTTTAAATTACACTTAAAAAAGTATAATTTTCCATTGGTCTCCATGTCCTTGTGTTCGAGTCTTTGCATTACAAACATTATCTCTTTTTGGGCTGTGGGGAAACCACATGGTCACAGTAACGAATCTTCCATGAGATGTTGCCCTTGACCACCATCTAATACTTCTCTCCATTGCTATGTGGTAAGCGACGGGTAGACTCAGGATATCTCATGTTAAATTCTGCTGTTTGTGGGGACCCTGCAGCTGCTGCAGATGATTAAATCTCACCAGTTGCTGACCTCTTGCCAAAGATCAGGCTAAATCTCCATAACCACAGCAAGACCCTAATCTGCACTCCCACCTTCAAAAAGACCCTCTCCATCCCTACAAGCATTTAAATGATAATTAATACTTAAGCCGCCAATTGTAACGGTAACCCACAAAGAGGAGAACCTGCTCTGTGCCCGACTATTTTACTCCAAAGACGAAATAACCGTCCACCCTAAGGCTGACAGACAGGCTACTTTCAGGCCCCATGAATAACAACCAGCCTTGGAAAACGCTGTGGCCCCACTCAAGTAGGTGTCAGGAAGTCAAGTGGGTTTTGTGTTATCTCTTCGTACTTTCAGCTGCCTATTAGCATAGCTATTCAGACGGCACGGCCCATGGCCCACAATGGGAATAGAAAGGGGAAGCCAATCTCTCTCTCTCTCTCTCTCTCTCTCTTACTTCCCTCTTTATGTCTTTCACTCTTCAGACTTTCTCTCTTCTCGCTCCCTCACTCCTAACTAATCCGCTAAGTCCCATGGGGGGCTAGAAGTCGTTGAGTTCTGAAGTGGCTTTTTGTCTTTTAGTTTTTGAGTTGGGAAGTGGGAAGTCCACCTGCTCCAAAGAATTTCAAATAGGTAGTGTGAGTGGACGGAGTGTGTGCGTGCGTGCGGGCCTGCGTTTGAGAGGTTTGCTGGGAAAGTTGAGCGGGTGAAGTATTCTGTGACGATGGCAGACTTATTTTAAATGGTAACTTGTCATTTCTATGAAATGAAGAAAGAATAGTCAGTTTTGTGTTTAGTGCTTTCTTCAGTCTTTGTTTTGATGACCGATTTTAAATTAAGGATATTTACTTATAAGGATATGTTTTTAAGTCTTTTTTTAAGACTTTGCCTAATTTTGTTATTGGAAATGTTAACAATAGTCCATTCATTTTAAAAACAAATGAGAAAGAACTTGTTTTTAAAAATTCTTTATTAATTAATCTGCTGATTGTTTTCTCGATTCATTGTTTTTAATATGAATATGACTTCTTTAATTTCCCAAAGCCCAATATGATGTATTCAGATTGCTTGTTTTATTTCAACAGTCCAAAACCCCCAAAATATTCACTTTCCAATCAGCTATGACAAAGAAAAGCAGCAAATCATCACATTTGAGAAAAGAAATCGGCAAATGTTTGGAATTTTTGCTTAAAAAAATTACAAACTATTTTATCAAAACAGCTTTAAAATATTTGAAAATAAATGAAACAATCCACTAATCTTTGTAGCTCTACACAAATACTGTTTATTATCCAGAGAATCTGGAAATGTCACTTACACCAGTGAACTGGATTTACACTCAAAGAAGAGGTAATATCGTAAATGACTTGTTTTGATGATGTTTGAAAGTATAGCTTTTTCTGGCATTGCAACTTTAGTGGTGCTCTCAGCACTGTCATGTGCAGCTCTCTGTGATTGAGCCTCAATTAACTTATTCTGTTTAAGCTGGTAGCTTGGCATGACTGTTCTTAACATACAGCAAGCGATCAAAGTCAAGCAGAAAAATTGTTCTCACGTACTCTGAGCAATGCTGCAGAGCGAGGAGGGGACGTCAACATTGCCTTTCACTGCTGTGGGTTCCACTAAAACTCAGCTGGCACTAGTTTTGTTTCGACTAACACTAGCTTACATTTGCTCAGTTAATTTACCTCTTTCTAGCCTTGTAAACTCCCAGCCGCTCTCCAATTTCCATCCAAATCTAGTCTTTTTTTAAAGGTATCCTTATAAATATCAAATATGCATAATAAAATATATGACCACAGACCGGAGGGGGAATGGAAACCTCAAGGATGTCCCACATTGGCATTGGCGATTGGTTAGGATATCGTCATTGGGAAAAACTGAAACAATCTGATGTTTGCTTGTTCGCATTGCCTCCAGTTAAGAAGTGCTGTAAGCCTCTGGATAGCTAGTTGAACTTGATAGCCAAAGAGCAACTTGGTGGTGTGTTATTTTGCTGGTGACGCCAACATGTACTTTCAGCTCACTCTCATTTTGTTTTGCCACTCTCTCCCAGAAACAGTAACGACCCCACTTGGCATCATAACCAAGCAGGGGGCACTTAATTTCATTTGTATTCCAACACCCAGTTGTTCTTTGCTCCAGCAACCACCGAGGTGCATCTGTGAGTGAGGCGCAGTCCGTGGAAAAATGCCTTTGGAATCTCCACTGACTGTACATGGTAGTCATAGTCCTACAGTACAATCCACTTCACTGCAGAATTCTGTCGACATAATAACAATGGAAGCCAAGAAATGTGGAGTAATGTGCAATAGGCAAGAAAAGACAATGTTTCAAAAGAGTAGTTTAAGAATAAATGTTTTCTTACATAAAACATAAAAAACATGAATTACTAAATTGTTGAAGACAACATTTCAAGTACGTATGAGTTTACCCTAACTCAACAAATAAAAATAAAAAACTACAGGGTTTTTGATGGCAGTCTTGGGACTCTCACCCCATGTGACAAAGGAGTATGTTGCTGTTACCGTTTACTGTATTTATAAATATTGGCATAAAAGCATAAAGTTTGCCATCACAAACATCTTCTTGGCAGGTAAGACACATACTTTAGAATATGTCCCTGCTTCCTTGTTTTGTTTTCTGTTTTGATTGAAATACCGAAATGGGTGTTTACGTGTGCGCAGTATAATCTTAATATTAACCATGTCTGACAGGCTAATTAATATAGTTGAACTCCGTGGCTCTGTTCCTTTACTCTTCCTGTGTCACATTTCTGTATTTAAAGAGCGATAAATATCAGTCCTTTATGTAAGTGTTAAAGGAGACTGTATCATTAAAGAAACAAATTGTACATTGGAGTGCTATTCTGAGCAAGTGGAAGCGCATGATTACTAAGAAAATGGAGAAATGGAGGGTTTCGCCTTGGCCATCTGCATCTATCACGGTTTTATTTATGTATTTAGTTTTAACATGTCTTCATTTCCTGAACCCCTAAAACAGCACCTTTGCCTGTCGTGTTCAGCAGCAGCCGTAGCCATACAATAACAGGTCAGGCCAGGTCCTGATTGATTTACAGACCATTTCCAGTAAGGGGTAAGGGTTTTGGTACTTCAAAACGTCTAAAAAAACTGATATAAAACTGATATAATACATACTGTGTACTATATATCAGATATATTAATATTGCAGATCTTGACATGTGCAGGGTGTTTTTTTGTTTGTGGCTCATGGGCTGCTTTATCTTGGACTTCTTTGTGTAATAATTCTGTGTGTGGATTTGGTGTCAGAACTACGATTTTTAAATGACTAGTCATTTTAGTGTTGGATACTGGAGCAGAGATAAGGATAAAGAATATGTGAAATAAAGACAATATATCTGGTTCTGCTGAGTCGATTAGGATCACTGAGTACTATTTTAAACAGACTGAGGCACAGACAGACAAAGAATGGTGGTTTTACATGGGGCTGACATACATGGCACATCTCTGGTCTTCTGTCTTTTTTTTATTTTTTTTAAGTATATTTTTTGGGCTTTTATTGCCTCTATTATAGTGACAGCTGAAGATAGACAGGAAAGGGGGGCAGAGAGTGTGGATGACACGCAGCAAAGGGCCGCAGGTCGGATTCGAACCCTGGGCCACTGCAGCAAGGACTGAGCCTTGGTACATGGGTCGCCAGCTCCACCCACTGAGCTAACCGGGCGCTTAATATCTTTTAATGTATTCGATTATTGGCGGACACTTATCAATAAATCATCATCCCCCCTAAAAGAAACTAAACTTGGTATACCTGCACATCCCGGCTAAAAGTACATGGTGTATGCAGGCAAGCATTCAAACTACACCCACTCAACCATTTTATTTTGGGCTATACTGATTGAGCCTGTTGCAACAGTAAATGACCATCTCATCATTAGCTACACCACTGTTCCTCTCCAGCTTCGGCCATTCGACTGACCTAGCCAGCAGCCCTCTGCCATCTTCCCATACAATGCGTGTTTCACTGTTGCTATATCATATTGATCCTCTCCCCTCACTTCCCTCTCTTCCTCTGATGGCTTCTCAATAAGTGCATAGATCTATGATTGATTTTACCATTGGATGTCTCCGTACAGTCATTATGAGAGAATTTGCAGAGGCCATAATGGGATCTGATGGCTGTGAGTGTTCACAAATCACTTTCCCATTGAACCAAAGCTGGATTCAGGAGACTTCAGTTGAGATCTTGTACCAGAGAGTACCACTCTAAACACATGCTGTTATCTTTTGCAGCAATACAGTTTTTACCGTCATCTGTAACTTTATAAATATTGTAGATCTTCTCTATAACAGAAATGCACTTCAGTTGTACCCCTCCCCTTCCCTTGCTGTCTGTTCTTTAGGCCTCTAATTCTTTCTTCTAAATCCTCTATTCCACACCATTCCTTCTCCCTCCCTCTATCCCTCGCTAGCCGATGCCATGACCTTTTTAGCGGCTGCTTAAACAGATTAGCTGTTATTAAGAGCTATGCACTGCTGATGACTCTTTCATGAGGTAGGGCCCGGTCCCGCGGGGGAAGGAAATCGGAGGGAAAAGAAGGGAGAGGTTGGATGCAGAGCGGAGGGGAGGGGGGCATATAGGTTAGGGAGGAGCAAGTCGATTCTGGGTAAGGAGCGGGAGAAATAACGGAGAAAGGGCAATGGAAAGAGCATGTAATGGAGTTATTGGGAGAGAGGTTCACGGAGGGGACTCAAAACCAGAGATAAGTGACAGACAGAGCAATGCGGAGAAACTGAGAAATAGAGGTCAAACAAAATAGATAAGTAGATGAGAAGGGTCATGTGTCAGTGTAACTGATAGTGGAGATAGTATGCCACTAAAATAGAAAGGGAGGATAGTAAAGGAACAGACAAATAAGAATACTAACTCGACATAGAAAATATATCTTGAATAAGAAATAGATTTTATTTTTTCTAGATGTACCACTGTTTGCTCGAACACACACTGTCATTTGTAAATGCTCTGCCAATTTCACATGTTTGCGGTATGCAAGGGTTTCTGATTATGATATAATATGACAACATGTACTGTGAGAACACAGACGTTTATGATATCAATTTAATTATTTAAATATAGATTTGAACAGCTGTCTGTTAAATGCTAACGGATAAAGCAGTAATGAATACTTACTATAGTATTCTGCACTGGGTCCCCCTGCTCCTACGTTATGTTTAAGTTATGTTTAAGTTATGTTTAAACTCCCCCTGCCCTTCGAGCTCCCAGTCCGGGCACAGAGAGCTAATAGGACCGCTATCTAGCTAGTGGCAGCAGCTAGTACAGTTAGCATATGCAACAGTACACTGGTAAGTGACTCCCTGTGTTACAAGTTTTCTGCAACTTTCAGACTAACGAAAAGTGCGTGGACTAAGACTCGACTTATGGTTAAGTCGAGGGCAATTACGGGGAAGCCCTAGAAAACATACCTGTGAATATTATATTTAATTTCTGTCAATAGATCCTCCTTAATGTTACTCACTGGACAAATAAGATCAAACTGCTGCCTGTATTATTTTGCTTGAAACCGTTTTTCTAGTGTAGGGATTGAGATTGCATCCTGAGTTCTGTGTTTTGGTTAAGGGTAGGGAAAGATGATGGTTTTGGTTAAACCGTAATACAGGCACCCACGTTGTGCGTAGTTCTTCAAGTTGTTGAACTGTTTGAATATTAAAACCAAAACCACCATCTTTCCCTAATGCCAACCAAGTGTTGGCTACGTAATAAGAGCCACAAAAATACCATACCATGCTTTAGAACTGATATAGTAGGGAAAACAAGTGAGATATGTTGGCAGTAAATGTGTTCCGTATTAACATTTTGTATCTTAGTTTTTTGTTTCTCACTTGATGTTGCAAATGAATAGTACACCATAGTACAATATTTGCTACCATGTTCATACAAGAGATGAGGGGTAGGCTCTTTAAATGTCGCATCTACATAATGGATATCATTTCATTATCAGCAGTTGTTACACTGAGAGATATTTGTGAGCTACATGAGCTAAGCTACTTTTGTAAAAATGGTTAAAAATTGGTCCTAACATACATTTAGGGAACTGCTCGCCATGCCGAGGACAAGATAACAGCTTAGTGGCATGTTTAAGTAAACAGTTTCCCACCATTGTACATTACATTTAACTACCTTGTGCCTATACTCTCCCTTACCAGATGTCAAATTGCAGCTCAATCCATAATTAGTCTGTGATGTTAGAATATAGTCAGTATGGAACAATTCCATTATGGAGATCTATGCGTGAAAGCCAGAAAGCAAACATACATAGAGAAATACACAGCCTAAATACATTTACTAAGCACATATTTGATCCTTTGGGTTGCTGAAGTAAGAGCAAAAATACTGCTCATATAATGAAAAAGGAACTTCTGAAGGTAAAACGTCCCCGAGAGGATCAGCACATAATTAACTCCAATTTTTGTTTTTTTCCCAAACTCTCATTTCACTCTTTGAAACTTGCCGTAATAGGTCAATTGCTGTGTGCGTTGGCCAAATTATCAAACACATCCTCATTTCTCAACTCAATTGAACTCCTCCCACCATACACCCATTCACACACACACACACACCACTTTTCTCCCTATAAATTGCGCTAAAAGAACAGTTCCATTCAATTTGCCGGTTTTATCGATCCTGAAAAGTAATTAGTAAGAGTTATTATAAACAGAGAATGATCTGTGTTAGTTGTTGGATGCTTCTCAGTGTTATCCAGTGACTCATGCATAGTGTCACATTTAAAACTCATTTTTTATTCCTCGTTGCTGACAACTGATTGTAATAACCATAAAAATGGTTGCTCATGGTTCCTCGATTTGCTTTTTCCCCTTTCCTCTTTTTCTCCTGACCCAGCACCATTCATTATTCTGATGCAACAAAAATGGAAAAAGAAGAACTCAAGGTCACATTTCATCAATTGCTGTTGTGTGCCAAAGCATATTTCTTCCTTAAAACACCTTGACATTTCTGTTATAGAGCATTTTTCCCCTCTCCTGGTGAAATATGCTAGTCAATCCTGTCTGTGCGTGCGTGAGGCAGATATAAAGTGTGTGTATTTGCGCCTGTGCACCTGCCTGATACCTTGTATCTTGTGTGTGAGTGTGATGTACAATCTAGTAAATTGAAGCCGCGTGGGGATCGGGCCATCGATGGATCAATAAATTGATATACAGTGTTGGTTATGAGCTCTGTCAGGAGGTGTACGTCATTGTTTTATGGACTGCATTTATAGTATTGCTGTCTCCATCCAATATATATCTTCCCACTGGATGCAATTAACATTTACTGACATTCTAATGAACACTTTTCTGTAATCCTCTGTGATTTCATAATCAGTGAGGCTTACAGCAAACAATAATAAGATTTCCCAACTGTTAAAGAGTCCCTCAACTAACTAAAGCCCCAAAATGTCAGGTAGATTTGACAATTTACCGGTAAACACTGTAATTATCTCCGAAGATTTGTCACTTTCCTGTGCATTTTCTCTTGTTGCAAACATCACCTTGTCAAATTCCAAGGTGGGTACATGTCAAAACTGTGATACCTGTCAACCAAAAAATTTGAATAAAAAAATAGGATGCTGTAAAAAAAACAAAACAACTTTATAAAGAAAGTGCTGTAACTTGTAAAAGTGATGCTTTTAATTATCTCAGTGCAGAGGGCTTGGGAACAGATTAAAATCAGTCTGTAACCATGGGCGACAGCAAATCAGAAAGAAGCACTGGTCATTGATGTGACAGGCCTCCTGCCAGAGGGGGCAGTGCGGCCAGATTTACCCCCTCACTCTGACAACTGTAAAAGGTATCACACATATTGTTATAATGAGGACCAGACTGGCAGTCCTCTGTGCCCTTCACTCTGCACTGGGAGAGGAGGGGGGGACAAATGCACATAAGGGGAAAGGGGAAATGCATAGCTCCTGTAGGCAGTATAGAATGTGCTGAGTGGGAAATATGATCATGGGTAAAGAACTGAAAGACGCAAGAAACACTAAAGGCAGGAAAAGTGAGATTTCATGAACACTGTCTGGGGACTAGAGGATTAGCTTATCTTTTTATAATGACTGGTAAACACATGAAATATAACATTAATTTGAGTGAACTTTAAAGGTGCCTGTAGGCATGCTGGTGGACATACCCCCAATTCCAGTTTTTGTGCTAAGCTAACTGACTGTTGGCTATAGCCTTACATTTAACGTCTTTTCATGTAACTGTAAACAAAAATCTGCTAGCTCCCTCCCTCTCAACAAATTTAAAAAATGAATCGGAGACCCTTAGACGGGCAGTGACTTTAGGGGGCATGACCTCTACAACAGCCGCAGTGATTGATAGACTGACCACAGCAGCGTAGCAGAAACAGCGGGCTGGTAGTCGGAGCTAATGAGCTAATGTCCGCACTTGAAACACAGAAAGTCTTCTGGAGATTTTACAGTCACTCAAAGCACATTTCCAACCGTAAAAGTTTCTGTGTGGTACCTGTGTTGTGTGGTACCTGTATTGTATGCTAGTGGCCGTGTTGTTGCTGACATTGAGACATTTTGGGATCTGGTTCTCATAGCGACACCAAGTGAAATTGCCATGACATCATCTTCAGTGTGACACACAAACACAGGAATAATGGAGGATATTGAGGGGATGGCTGTTTGTCAAAGCACGGAGAAAAACACAGAAAAGCTTGAATGCAACACAACAAAAGACTACTGGAAAAATAAGCCAAAAATGTTCAAAATGACATATTATTAAACCCAGGCCTTTCCATCAACACAAAGCCTACACTTCATGTCAGGCTTTAAAGTTGCACACATAAACACAAGCAAGCGAAGTTCTACTGTTAAGTTCTAATGTAAAACACAGTTTTGAATATCAATAAGCAATTTAGTATGCATTTGTGTCTCCACAGCCTAAATTGGCACAAGAACAGAATCAGCAGGAAAACAAAACTAAAACAAAACATCGACAAATGAGCCCCACAGCTAAAACCCTGTAAAACGAATGAATGCATTTGAAAATGCATGTCCAGTGCAGACTGCTCGGCTAGCAGTCACTGCAAACATTTTCGTCAAGGTAGAATTCACTAGTGACACACTGTAGCTCCCAAATTGCACAATATGTACAGCCAAACAGCTTACAGCCAGTTTTAGATGTCAATAGCTGGCAATCTCAGGGGCGTGATAATGAGCCATGAACAAAAAGGCGCTCTAACTGAAGTAATGTCGGAGGAGAACCTTGTAGGCAGTGCACAAATACTGTAAATACACTGACTTTTTAAATTGGGAAAAACGAACAAAAACATTACTCCCTGGCTGATGTCCAATTTGTTTGAGCACCTGTTGTAAAGAAATCTTGTTGTTTTCCTTTCCATTGACTTGATTCTCTGCTAATCTTTCTCATTTTTTTTGTTGGACATTCTGTTCAGATCACTTTCAAATGCTTTCACATTTTCAGCCGAAATAAAAATGTACTACTATAATAGTGCTTTGTATTGACTCCAACCCAATTTATTCTGAGAGGGTTCAAAGCCCCTGTGATTTGCCACCAAGCACAGGGGGACTGTGTGTGTGTGTGTGTGTGTGTGTGTGTGTGTGTGTGTGTGTGTGTGTGTGGTCTTATTATACTCATGGAGCAGGGATAATTATGATTCAGTCTTATCCCCAGTTTAAGTCTCCTCAGAGTATTCTGTATGCTGAGGCGTTCTATATAAGGGAACATCAAGCAGGAGTGAGTGTGTACTGGCATCATCTGACGAATTTTGAAACCAAATTGGACAGCTGACATTAACAACAGCATTCTGACAGTCCGTTGTTATTTTGCATTAACAACAGGCACATGCTAAATTTGAGGCTATCTGTGTTCTATTCTATCGATATTGCTCAAACTGCTCTAGGCAGAAACCTTTTCACAGTTCAAGTCACATTTAAATACATTGTTAGGCAAGTATCTGCATTTTTGGTTTGGGGGCTAGCTCAAGATGAGAGAGGGAGGGAGTGTCTTTTGATGCTCGTGCATCGGTTCATGACCTTAGATAACAAATTAAAATTCAAACTATCCCAATCCTCTTTCTGGGTAAGAACTAGACCAGCCGGATCCCTGTACTTTAGTCTTGGGCTTTAAACCTTGGTGATGCATTCCAGGAAGCTCTGATACCAAAATAGTTGGTGTGGCATCAACAAGCACTAGGTAATGAGTGATGACAAACAATAGGCAAATGTGGAGGTCACAAATAGACTAACATGAGTTTGTTTCTTGCATTAACAAGACAAAGAGTCTGTACTTGGGTACATTAGAGTTTTCAACTAAATGCTGATGACAGCATGCTAACACGCTCATAATGACATTGTTTGTGGTAATGGTAATGGTAATGGTTTAGCAGCAATTTTTCAAGTATTGAAGCTTTGACCTGATGATGGTATACCATAAATACCATAAATATCTGTACCAGTGTTTATTTTGGCATTTTGATTTTAGTTTAAGTCTTAGTTGTTTGGTGAAAATGTAAATTAGCTTTAGTCAAATTTCAGTCATTTGATTTTTGTTTTAGTCAACAGAAACTAATACATTTAATCTCATTTTTGTCATGTATTTAACTTTTTACATTTTCAATTTAAGTTCAGCCTCTAGTAACTGCTGCCCCTAAAACAAACGTCAATGTTACTGACACGGATATGTCAGTCACTACCTGGTTAGGTGAAAATGATCCACCCTCCCAAACAGAAACAGACCAACATAAACACAATGTCATACTGAATATTAAAATGAAAATAACATGCCAATTCAGTCTGATATTTGGAGTGCAAGTACATGTAGAACAGCCATTGGATTTTCAAATCCGACAGCAATAAATAGAAATGAAAGGAAATTAGTCTGAGAACGGTAATAGGATGTATTCTGAAGTAAAGGTGAAAACCAACTTTGTGGTACTTTACATTTCTGCTTATTATATCCATTTAATATTTACTTCGTGCTACTTCTGTTTATTGCCATATGTACTTCTCAGGCAGAACACAGGTCAATTGGACCGCTCTACTCTAATAGCAATTTTATATGTTTCATGCTGCGCAATAAACCATTCGGGAAGTGAGCTCAAAAACTCTCTCAGCAGTCTCAAGGCAGATAATCAAACCACAAGGTCAGCGAGCTGCTTTCATACTTGACACCATAAGTGTTTGTCAATGGCCCTTCATTTGTACACAGATGGAAAACAGACAGAGATTTGCTGTTAACTGCTACTTTTCAGGTCATGCAGTTCACTTGATGGGTTAAGCTAACACTTCTTCCTCCTCTCTTGCCTCATTATTGCCTCATCTTTCCTTGCCATTCTGTTTCTGTTTTATGTTTAAAACATCACCCCTTTCCTCGTCTGCTCATCTCGCTCTCGTCTCTCTCTCTCTCGGTTTTCGCAGAGGGCTCGTTTTGCTCTCGCAGCAGCGGGTAGACTTTGATGTGGGCTGACAATGTGACTTGTGCCTCTGCTAAATTTAATCATATTAGCTAGTTAACCATGCCACCACCGTGTGACCCACTGACAAAAACCAAGCTCCTTCTGCTCGCTCTCTCGTTCACTCTCTCTTCTCGTTTTGTCTATGATAATCTAGCCTTGGGACTGAGGGGGAGCAGATAGCAGAGTGCTCTTGGGAGATACAGTGTGTGTGTGTGCGCGGGTGTGTGTGTGAGAGTGTGTGTGTGTGGGTGTGTGTTTGCAAGTAGAGAAAGAATAATTCAAAGTGATATTGCTTTTGCAGCTTTTCTTTTTAAATATATACCTGGTATTTCTCATTTAATAGTACAAGTACAAAGATTATTACTTTTTCCTTAAATGTCTAATCTATAACTTAAATGTTCCCTGTGTTCTGTACATTATATCCTCTAGTATAGACAAAGCATGACTCAGATGTCTTACTTTCCTCATAGAAGCGATTTATATATGGACTTTGGTGGGCGGCCCAATATGTGACAGGGGCCTGGATGACTACAGATGCCACTGAGCACTCTGGCACAGACTGCCTCCGCCTTAAAAGTCCACAAGGGAGAGAAAAAGACCTGCATGAAAAGTTGACACTAGTGCATTTGTGTGTGTGTGTGTGTGTGTGTGTGTCTGTCTGCAAGTCTGCGTGTATATGTCAAAGTGAATGTAGGAGAAAGGACAAGATAGCTCTTGATTACAGCTGATAGGTTTATTTGAGGAAGGTCAGGAAGATTTGGGAGAAGAGCAAGACACGAGTAGCTGATGGGGATGATAGGAGAGCGATGGCACATTTCACAAAACACACCCATATCCACACGGCGCAGACACACAGGAACAGAGACCCAAGACAAAGACAGATGGTTGTAAGCATGAAGAATCAGTACTAAATGAAGCACAAAGTGAATCGCAACCAAAACGAAAAAATGAAGAGTGTGCATTTCAGCACCTTCTTCTGTACTGGCGTTGTCCTTCCGTGGGTCTTAGAGATTGGACATGCCCACTAGTGCTGAGTTGTCAGAAAGAGTCTGTCTGACAGCAGTGAATGCCCCCCACGGCTCACCAGAAGTGTCAATCTGGAGACGCTGCATGTCAGAGGGAGTGAACGATAGATTTGAAGGTCAAAAAATAGGCAAATGAATGACAGTTTGGTGAACAGATGGAATAGATAACAAGATTATTACTGAGCATCAGGCAACTTTCGCTACCAGTGAGACAGGCTTTTTTTGAATGTAATTGGCAGATGTCTCATTATGTGATTTTTTTTTTTTTTTTTACGGAAAGCGATATCTTGCTGAAACTTTTCTCCCATTCTAAAATCAGAAGGTAACCAGGAGCAACCCTCAAGGCATGGTTGACTCGTGTCCGCTCTGCTCTGCAGCACCTCCTGAATGGAGGAATCTCCTCATCCTCAACATATCATTACCCCGTTGGCCTGACAGCGAACAAGCTCGGGTTGCAGCCTGTGTTTGATTATTGCCGTTGTTGCCCCCCGGGCATTCTGTGTTTGATTACTCCTGCCTTGGAGGTTGATCTTTGTCTCATTACTCTTGCTGTTTGGGTTCTCTCCTGTAATCGCGGGCTCGCATGATAGACCTGTTTTTGTTTTTGGCAGGTGTTTGTCATGGGGCTTTATCTATGTGTAAACATCTCTGTTTGGAGGTTTGTCAGGGGAGGGGTGTGATTATTGATAGCTCGGAGGCTTGTCCGGGTGTGATTGCTTTTGCCTGGCAGGCTAGCGTTTAGAATAATTGGTGCCCTCCAGAACCGGTGTTTATTTTTGTCAACATTCCAATTACATCAGACCAATCAGTGTGGTCACAGCCCAGTCGTCTCATCTCCACATATCAGCTGTGTCAACATCCGCTATCATCTCTGGCTGTCACACTGATTGTAACTCTATCACTCAATCTTTTAATTACATTTGGATCCTACTGTGAGAAAATGGTAATAAGCCCAACTCTTGTCCACACTTCATTTTTTTCATTAAAGTATCCTCGCAGCGCATTGTTTAAATCCTATAATCCATGTCACAAATTGGGAAGGAAGTCCATCATCCATATATTTCCAGTGAGCCTGACGTTATTGCCGCTGAGTCGTGACAAATTTAGAGCAGCCCTTTCGTGCCAGATCTCTTTCTTTTCTTGGATTACTTTTAAGTATGAGTTCCCCCCCTAACAGTAATGACCCAATTTTCTCTGACCGTTCCTTTGGCGTGCCAGGTTGATAGGTAATCGTTTTTGATTGACTCAATTAGTTCCAGAGTGCCTGGTGAATTCAGTTGATTATATTGCTTCTGTCAGACAAAACCCTTAACATATTCTTCCTTGTCGTTCAGCAAATGGAAAAAAAAACAGTTTTTTTCCTAATTTTATCTCACTGGTTCACTGGTTTCAATATGAGTTACGAGTCTTGGACTACTTAAAATAGCTGTTGAAAATCATTAAAACTGCTCTTGCTTTTTCATCTAAAGCATTTCTTCATAAATAGCAGCGCTACTGAGACACATAGTATTAAGGTGGAATTTCAGGATTAGGCAGGATTGAAATAATCCTACCAGAGGAGGGGAAAGAACCAAAACCCAGGTTAACCATTAAAAAGTAGGAGTGGGATAAAGACAGCAGAGAAAAGCTCCAAACAGAGGGAAAGCAAAGGAAAACATTATCTCTTAATGTAACAAGTGAGGTTGGGATAAACCGGGTTGGTGTAGAAGGACAGAGAAAAACAGTAGGTATTGTTTTAATCCTGTCAGTGGGAACCTTCTAATCCCTTGTTGTGAACATCACAGAAACACGTTGGTGTTTTTGTCTTTTGTTCCCGGGGCTAATCCCCGGCTTGCTGGCCCTCAGGTCTGGGGTGGTACATCGATGACACTGTTATACAGCCTATATATTACACAAACCACAGAACACAAATGCCTGACATGACGTGCCAAACAGGTCACCCACGGCAAAGCCCAATCATAATAATGTTATAGTTTCATTTAAAAATCAGTTTAATACACATCTGGATTCAGTATCCATTTTAACAGGGCTGGATCAGAAATCAAATGTTAAAAGAGTTGGATGCTTAGGAAGACTTTTCTTTTATAATATTTGTCTCAAAGCTGATTTGAGGTTTAAGATAAGAGGATAAAGCACATTTCAAATAGAAACAATCCTTTCATTTTTAACAGGGGAAGGTAAAAAAGTGAATCCAGACATCTTATTGCTTCACTTCGGTTGAGATGTCTGATTAAATGGACTTAGAGCATGGCCACAGAGGAAGTCCAAAGTCTGGAACTTTATGTTCTGCTTGTTCATCAGGTGTTGACCATACTGTCTCTCTTTTGTTGCACTTATGTATAATGAGCATTGTCGCAGGTGACTGCAGTACAATATATCATAAAGTCTGTTTCATTCCCGCTGCTGAACTCCCAACATGGTCTATTTTCATTCAGACTTAGTTCACAGGAAATTAGGTTGCAAACGTTAAAATGGTTCCATAATTTCCAATAAACCGAAAAAACAACTAAAACATACGGGGACAAACAATAGTTGTCAAAATTGGTATAAAACCACAGCCTCCACCTGCTCGATACTAAACACACACACACACACACACACACACACACACACACACACACACACCTGGCTGGTTAAGTGAATAGCCGCGTGATACGCCAT
The DNA here is from genome assembly GCF_905237075.1 of Dicentrarchus labrax. Lineage (NCBI taxonomy): Eukaryota > Metazoa > Chordata > Actinopteri > Moronidae > Dicentrarchus > Dicentrarchus labrax. The sequence continues at coordinate 11,729,301 of NW_026136721.1, forward strand.
TCAATCAGCTGACTAAACAACAAAGCCTCCTAGTTTTAGATAATTATAACCCCAGTTATTATATCAATTACAGGACTTGACTGCAGTAAATTGTATCATAAAGTCTTTCATTCCCTCCACCGTGCGCTCTGCTCTAAAGTGTGTGGATAATAATGTAAATAGCAACTGTGGTGTAAATGACAGCGGTGGAGGTTGGAAATGTAAATGCTGTTTAATTTTAATACCTTCCAAGCTTCAGAAAATATCCAAAACACATATCTTGGAAAAGTCATTGGCAGAGAAGCTTGTAGTACTTATTTAAACAGAGTTATTTGCATAATAAAAACCCAAACGGTCTGTCAGGCCCTCCTGGTGGTTCCAGTGTTAAGAGACATTTTCAGACTTGGAGAAACAGGCAGCAGCACAACCCCGCTCCCACTGCTCATGTCAGAACAATGGGGAGGCTTACAGTGATCAACAATGCTTAAAGATCCTCCTGCTTTTATCCACTGATAAACACCTTATGGGAGCAAACATTAAATCTAAATCTCATCTTGTTTGCCTGTCAGGCAGAAAGAAAATAAAACCACAATCATAATATGTCATTATAACACCGCCGTGTCACATGATGATGGCTTTACACAAATTGACACAAACGCACTCGCAAATTCAAAGAGACCTGCATCCATTTCGCCTCCTCTGGAGGATAGTTTGACATCGTCTTGCCTGGCGGCTTAAAGTTATGATGTCAGTGGGTCATAGTGGTTTATGGGATTAAACCCCTGGAGGAAGTCACAGGCTCTTTAAAGCCAGGACAAAACGGCCTCTAAATTTAATTGAGGTTGCAAGTGGGCGCAATAACAATGATCGCCTTTATCGTAAAAGGCAAGGAGGCATCGTGGGCTTTAGTGTTAATATTAACAATAACAGCCAGAATGGTTAGTGGATCCAATTGAACTGTAAAGAGTAAAAGAAAGGGGAACGGTGCTGTAGAAAGTAGCACACTTATGACAAGTGGCAGAGCAATTGTGTGAAAGAAGATACATGAATTGATATTTAAAACACCTGTTGTCGTCGAAAATCCATGGCACTCGGTTGACAGCTGTGTGTGGCTTCTCTTCAATACTTCAGCATGAGAGAAGAGCAGATGTAGCACAAAGTACAACACTTCCAACATGGCATCAGTCCATATTGTGACATGGACGCCTACACACTTTACAGATCTGTCTGAAATCTCTCCTAGCAGCCCAAATCAATTGAAGCTTAGAGAGGAATGGTACTGTGAATAGTTCTGCCTTGACAGAAAGCAGCTTCAAAGCCTTCCTAAGAGAACTTTGTGACTTTACAGAAGATCATCTATCTCCAAAATCCATAATCAGGAGTTGGTACTGTCTCCTGCTCAACTTTAACGTTCATCCCATATTGGCCCTTTGAGATGCCATTATTACAATTTCTGCAAAAACTTCCACTACATTTGAATCTGTCTCATTTCATCTCCCCTAAAATAAAAAAATAAAGAATTTTTTTAGCATCAAGCCTCTCTCTTCTCAGAGAGATTAGCATAATTTACAGCAGGATTTCCACTGGCTAAGACTTCAAATCTGTCCTCAAATCCAAACCAAAGTGGAGCCTTTCCCTTTCTTATGTTTGTTTTTCTGTATTGTTACTGAGGTTGTTTTTTCCTACAGTAATGCAATGTTGTGAGACTGTAAGATCAGCAGACAAAAGGGATAATGGGTATATTAAGGGACAGAGATGGATAGCATGCTGATTTAGGTTATAACTGAGTAGGGTTTATATGTGTCTGTGCTGCACATTTGCCCTGCAAAATGCATCGGTGGATTACAGTATCCACTGTTTTTATGACGCACAGTCCCAAGAGCCCTGCGCCAGAGAGAAAAGCAGTGTGAAGTCAAACAGGCATCAGGCAGCAGCACAAGGTGCACTGGAAACCCACTTCCCAGGTAGAAGGGTAAGTAGCACAGGAGAGTACAAGGAAGTGCAGTGGCTCAGTCAACACATGAATTAAATATTTTGTCCAGAAACTCACTGTGCTGACGGAGCACTTTGGTGGCAACAGGTGTTTTTTAGGTCAACTCAGTTTCCCTTACTCCTTTCATGCATCCAAACACTAGCGTTACCCACATTTTTAAGTATTCAAAGACAAGTGTGTTTACATCAGCACACCACAACTTTGATGGGACTTAATATTTGATACTGTAGGATACAGACGGTTTAAATGGCTTTCTCTCGTTCTCACATCGGAAGGGCACAGTGGATCACGCTGAATGCTCGTTTGTCATATTTGACATCTCCAGAGATATCTCACTCTGGTCTAATTTTGATGAAACTTGGGAGAGCGATGCATCTTCGTACTCCGATCTGACGTTTGAAAAATTATATCGATTGGCCTAATGGGGACACGGTATTTAAAGGTCACATTTTCAAACTCGGAAAGTCCATATAGTAGCAGCTACAGCAGAGCTTCCATTCAAACAAAGCTCAGAAAAGGGAGGCAGAGTGGCAGAATTGTTAGTGTTCTGGTGTCATACACTGCTGACTGACCTTGTAAAGGTATGCTCTAATTAAATCAAACCCAACTGTGTTATCATCAAAGACACCACAAGTGCACTTTTGGCTAAATTTGTAGGAACAATGCAGTTTGTCATTCATCAGGAAGGTAACTGTGCCTGAAGTTTTAAATCCATTATGTGTAGAATTTTATGTAATCATAATGCTGTTCTGATATGAGGCAATCCTGCTAAAAGCTGATGCGCTCTTTGTGTTGTTTTCAGCCCATTCATCTCTACTAGGGGGCAACCTCATCCTAATATATAGTTAGAATGTGATTTGCTTAAACCTTCAGACAAATTCATATTCTTGACTGGTTGTTCCACCACTTTGATGCGGACTGAAGTATCTCCAAAATGATCCTATGGATTGTCATGAAATGTTCATGCTACACAAAGGATGAATCCTAATGACTTTGGTGATCCCTTGACTTTTTTCCTAGAGACACCAGCAGGTCGGAGTTTTCACTTATCCAGTGAAGTGTGTCAACATTGGATGCCTTTTGTACAGGCATCATGCTTCACAGATGATGTATCTTTGGTGATCCCCTGACATTCCCTGTAGCTTTACCATGAAGTTGACATTTTGTTGTTTTGAGTAAAATTGATTACAACGCAGGTACCACACAGAGACTTTTACAGATGGCTGTAAATGTGCTTCTAGTGACAGTGTGAGAGTTCCAGTGGACTCCAGAGTCTGACAGCAGCGGCTCATGGCTGGTTAGCTCTGACTACCAGCACCTGTACTCCTGCTACACCGAGAGGTAGTAGTCAGTGACCCTGGCCGGTGTTCCCCTACCCGTGTCAGATATAATCCAACCTCTATATGATTCCTTTCTGCTCCATTTTTAAAATTCACTGGAGTCTTGGGCTAGCAGAATTGAAGGGTTAAGTTACACTTTAAACTTTGAAAGGCCTCACTAAACAACGAACTATTTCTGATAACATTGTAGTAAGCCTAATGGTGTGTGTTGTTACTGGTTACTTATAAGGTTGTACGAAGGGTGTCTGGTACAGCAAATGTGTTGCTGTAGCTGCTCCCAGGATCTGGGCCAAGACATCTGTGCATTTAGGGAATGGTTCTACATTTTGGGAAATACTCCATTTTCTTTCTTGCCAAGACTTAGATGAGAAGATCGATACCACTCTAATCTGTCCGAAGACTTTGCACAGTCTTACAGCGTCAAGCCTCTCTCACAACTTGTTTTTACACTTTATTTTTTTGTTCAGATTAAACAAATGAGACATAAGGCTATCTGTTTTACCTGGCTTCCAGTCTCTGTACTAAGCTAACTGGCTGTCGGCTCTTGGCAAAAGGAAATTCCTTTAATGTTCAAATCAAAAATTCTATGTACAATTTACAAGACTCATTTTTTAAAGGTTTTTTTTTTGGGCAGTGTCCAAAATGTACTTTATGACTCACCGGCCAAGCATATTTTTAAGTGGCCAAAATAATATATTGTGGAGTTTTTTTGTGACATATTAATTTTGGTGCATTTCATAATGATGAATTGGTTACAAACTTGAGAAGAGGCCAAAACGAAACTTTAAGCAAAATTATTGTAATATATTAATCAATGGTTGATTAAATTAAATTCGACTAATTTCTACTTCGTATGTTCGTTTAATTTAACCAACTCGTACCGGCTCATCAGACTCCTCACCTTGTAAGTCTGGCCTCCTGCTCCTGACAGAGTCCTGGTGCCACAGCATCACTGCTTTTGTGGTTATTAACATACATGCGTGCATTCATGACTTAAGTTATTTAATCACTGGAGTAGTTTAGCAGAGTTGTTGTCCAACGCAGGAAACCGTGCCGCAACACACGGAGCGCTTCAGTCAGTCAGGCAGTTTTGTGTCACTGTCTAGTCGTGCATCAAAACACATCCGGTAGCGTGTGTGATTGTTAAACTCCAACACAGATAGCAGCACACCAGTAAATGACACCAAACCGCTGTGCTCTCAGCATAGTTTTTTATTACCTTACTATTTTGGTACAAACATTTACCCACCAGTGTGGCGGATAGGCTTCTGAAATTTACTCGCCAAATGGAACATCTACCCGCATTTGGCGGGTGATAATTTCGGACCCTTTTCTTGGGCCATTTAGTCTCTCCATCGTCCCCCAGATAGGCTATTCACCTGCCCCACACTGAAAGCAGCAGTTTGTGACATCTGTTAATAAAGATTACACACCTTACCCAGCATGCCGTTAATGTCTCAGCAGTTTCAGTCTGTTCTCAATCAGTGCTCTACTCCTATGCAGGATTGCTGCACATTTTATGTTTCAGATGTCTAGCTGTCCATAGAAAATGATAATAAACGAAGCAGTTTCACTAGTTTCAAGCCTGCTTTGACAGGTGATGTGATTGACAACTCCTGCCTGCAGACTTGAGTCGACGACCTCTTATACGGCCGGGCTATAATGTACAGTGGTTTGGAGCCCGGTCATAGCATAAGTCAGTGCGGTTTTTGCAACCACTCCATTTCTTTCCCTAAGAAATAACCCCTTGTCCCACCGTTCTGACTTCCATGCAGTCTCTGATGTCCTCATCAACTCCTGCCACACTTTTCTCCAGCAGAATAAACTACTCTTAAAGACCACTACTCTTAAAGTTTGTCCAACTCATTCATTATGAAGTGGCATTGTTTGCACAGTCTGCAAAATGTCTGTTTGAATACTACACCATTTTTACCTTGGGGATTTGGTCCATGCTCCTTAATGCTCATGATTTATTTTTCCATCTGATCCTACTCAGTATAACTACCTCATGGTGCAATGCTCCAGTGAACCCCTGCACACTCACCATCTGCCTCTGCAGCTGCAACAATACTGCATTACATGCTGGTTGGATGCCTATAATGACTAATGCTGAATTTCCTGTACCATGTAGCACTGTTCCTGGTTCATTCATTGTAAAACAATACATATATTTACTGCCTTGCACTGTCTCTTTACATCATCTGTGAAGTTCTAGTTTAGCTGCAGAAATGTACCTTGATAATGCAATGCACTACACATCAGGGATGTCGATGATGATTCAAGTATTGGTTAATTGCTGTTTAATCAATTAAATACACTAAAATTAACCAACAACAAACAGGAGAATTGTCTAAACTGTCAGAATATGTACCGTGGTTGTTGTGTCTCTCTGGTTAATAAGTTGGAATGTAGAATAAATGAGCGCCCCCACCTCCACAGATAAAGGATAATTGCGTCCTACTGTGTCACTGTAGCAGGCCTGAGAGCCGGCTAAGTCCCCTGACTCAGCAACCAGTCGGTAGGGTGTCGGTGACTCCTACAAAGTAACACCGTGAATCCTAGCGAGTTACTGTCTGCCGGCTGTCTACTTTTAGCTAGCTATCAGGAGGTTCATGCTAATGCCAGAGCTTCAGCAGTACAAACTAACAGTGGCTCAATCACCACAGGCTGGGGAGCTGCGACAGAAGGGAGCAGCTTCGATGGGAACAAACAATGCAACTTCAAAACTAAAACTTTCTCAGCTATAGTCTTGGACATGATGGAAATGTTGATAGACTCTTGGCTGGTAATTTTGGAATTTGTGACTCATCCCGATCATGAAGCTGGGAGTTAGACTTTGTTTTAACTGTTTTAATTTGCCCAGCATGTTTAGTCCTGTCTCATCAATGTCTTCAAATGAAGCCTGGAAGTTGCTCAGTATTATTTGCTATATTTGCTATTTTTAAGTTATATTTTAACCATTTGTTGAATAGAAACCAAAAAAGGGAGTTTGTTTTGTTGGTATCACAGTGTTCTGTGAAAAAAAAGAAAAGTGTAGTATAATCTTTAATGATTAACCTGAAAAGTTTGCATCCCTATTACGCATACAGCATCGGCAGCAATTTGGCGTTGGGTATCTTGCTCAAGGACACTTTGACATGTAGCAGAAGGAGCCGGGGATCAAACCACTCTACCCACAGCATTGCACTTGCCCATATTGCGATTTTGATCATATTTTGATTAATTGGGCAGCCCTACTCTAAACTTAAAACATCCTTTTTCTGATTTAGATCACAGAATGAATCACAGGATTGAGATCTGAAAAAACTTTCTATGTTTTCCACACTCTGCATTAGATTGCGCTTCCCTACTGTGTCATATTTCTCTTCATCATTGATGTCAAGACTATTTTCTTTGTTTTAACGTTTTATACTAATAACAGAAACTATGCTCATGAAAATACATCATACGAAAATATAATCACTTTCTGTTCAAAGCCACGTTGCACTGTATGTAATGCAAATAGGGATATGCAGGAGCTCTTCCATGTGTTTGAATGTGCATGAGTCACATCAGACTGTCGCCTGTTTGATCACAGACGCCCTCAGATGTCATACGGTTTCAAATGTGTTCTTCAGAAGAAAAGTCTATTTGTAGAGGTATGTGTCTGTGTGTGTGTGTGTGTCTGAAGCCCACTCAGAGTTCCCACTGTAGACACTGAAGGTCTCTCTTGTTCTCCCCAGTGGCGTTGATTGGGAAACAGCTCCAGGCAACCTCTAGGCTCTGCCTCTTGTTCCTTTATCTTGTGTTTGTGTGCGCGTGTGTGTCAACACAGGCGTCCACAGGTGTGTGTGTTTGTGTGCGTGTGTGCGTGTTTGCCCTGGTCTCAGACTCAAACTGCTTCATCTTGATTAGCAGCTGCTAACTTTAGATGAAAAAATCAGCAGAAGGAATAAAGAAGGAGGGTAAAGGAGGGTGAAAAAGAGGATTGAGCTTCTGGGATTTCGACCGGATTCAGAAGTTGATGTAACAATATTGGGTTTCCTAAAAGGGAGTGAAGGAATAAGGAAGAGAGGGGTATGGTTAAAAAGCCAAAAGGAAAATAGACTGAAGACTCCACTTACTGAATAGGAGAACAAGTTGAAAGAACAATGATTCACACGGGCAAGGAAGGGGGGAAATGGGGAAAGTGGTCAGAAAGGAGGAAGGAAGGAAATGAGGAAGACACAAGGGAGGGAAGAGAGGATGAGACCAAGGTGGAAATATGGAGGAGGAATAAATCAGAATGTAAGAATCACTGCCAGGTGTTTGAACTTTGAGAAATGCGGTATTTGAGGATAAGGCATGAAGGATAAAGGTTTGTTGGAGCCGAGGGGGATTCTCTCTCTGTCTCCACCTCTCTTGCTTTCCCCTCTCTGTCTCTTTCTCTTACTCAGACAGGCTGATTTGAGCTTTTACCTGCAAATACAGTTGCGCACATATACACACACACACAGAGTTCAAGGCGGCATGAGACAGCTTTATTGTAGGCCTGAAGATTGATTGGCCTGAAGTGTCCACCAAGGCTACATGCAGTTGAAGTTAACTCTTAAACAATGGCAGCTGAATGAATGATACATGGAAGTCAAAATGCCTCACTTCATTGAGCATCTAGTATCAAAATAAACATTTTTTTAGGATTAATGTTTGCTGAGGGTTTCAAGGATATTGGCAGGTACTTGTGCCTTCCTGCTTATTGTAAGGCTGGCTAATGGTCTCTGGGGAGAGCTCTGATAAATGTAAAATAAGAATATACTTATCGATTCCAAAGCACTTAAAAAAATAAATAAAAAATGCATCAAAGGTATAAAAAGATCCCTGCCAGCAACATTAGATGTCTTATTTATTGCCTCCAGCTTTCTATGACGCTGATGAAGTTGTAAAGATGAGAAATCACACGATATTGAATCGATTTTTAAAATTCTATATCATTCTCCCACCCCCTGTTAACCTTTGATCACATCACACGTCACAGCGTCTCAGCGCGCGGGCTTCAATTAGGTTGAAAGAGCGGAGGGAGTTTCAGCGAGTGTGAGAAGTCTACGAATACGACGCACAACATAACAAGAGCACGTCTCAAACAATGCTCTTCATCTTTCAGAAAGCTTTCTATACTCTTTTGCGCACTTGGAAAAGTACACAGGCGTGCACACACACTCGCTCACAGATCTCAGGAGGGAAGTAGGAAAAGCATTAGAGAGCCGTCTCCATTCACTTTCATCTCTCATCTCTTTTTAATACCTCCTCCTTTCTGGAGTTTTCTCTTTCCGCTCTCACTCCCTCAGCTGTTATTTTACCAGCTCCAAATGTGTGTGTGAAGTATATTCCCAATCAATCAGTGAGTGGTTTCTGGTAGAGTTGGAAAGACTAGACAACTACTGCTCGCCTTCAAGACGTACACACAGGTACTCTGCGTGTGTGTGTATGTGCACGTGCACATGTTAGATCATGTCAGGCCCATGCTCTTGCCTTGTCTCTTTCTTGCCCCCCCCCCCCGTAACACAGCTGGCTGCCTCATAATAATTAAGAAGTGCTCTGCAGCTCTATTCCTTTTGCTGGGTGTCACAGTGCACTGAGCACTGGCCTGTGTGTGTGTGTGTGTGTGTGTGTGTGTGTGTGTGTGTGTGTGTGTGTGTGTGTGTCCAGCTTTGCTATGTGTGTCTCTGTGCTGAGCGTAGGAATGAGTGTGTGCGCGCCCTTCAGACTGCTCACGCTTCATTTGTCTGCTGAATGAGACCAGAATCTCTCACTATTCACTGGAGAATCCTGCTGAATTCTCTCTCCACCAGGGTACTGCTTCAGTAAGCACTCTTAATGGTAACCCGAAAATGTGTGTGGCATGTGTGCACAAATGTGTGCACGCATATATCAAGAGGATTAAAGTAAATTTGTTCTAAAACTACGTGTGTGTTTGTGTGTACATATATGCGTGTACTTGCAAGGACCTTTTTGAGCTGCTTAGGTCAGTAGAAGTACATTAAAGAGAGTTCAAGGTTAAAGGGTCTCAAGAGAGGCGGATGAGAGGGCCAGTGCTCACAATAAAGAGAAGAGCAAGATGTGAAATTAGTGTATTTTCTCTCTATATTTTTCCTCACTGCTTCTTTGACACTCTCTCTAATTTCCTGCCTTCATCTCGCCTTTCTCATTACCCTTCATGATTCTGTGAAGCTAATTTGCCTCTTTCCTTTGCACATATGTGCGCACACACAAACACATTTTTGTCGAGTTGCCCGGCGGGATCACCCATATAAATGCATCAGAATCCTCTCCGGGGAAGACAATTTGCTCCACTGGCGCCAGTTTTGATTTGCTAAATATCCACTTTTATTGTTCTTACTTCCTTGCTTGCGTGGTCGGAGCAGTCCTCAACTCTTGCTGTGATGTTGTTGTTGTGTTATTATGCCTAAATAGGACCCACGCTGGGAAAATTGGCCCGAGTTCAGCACGAAGATAAATGACCGAAAAGGCCTTATAATAAGCACACATAATGACCTGTGTGCGTACGTTCTTTGCCTGTTTGTATTTGCGAGTATGTGTTCACTCTCTGCTTCTTATGTGTGCGCTCATCTGTGCGTCTGCATGCGCTTGATAATGATATCTATGAATTATGCATGCGGTGTGATGCTATTCATTCAATTTCAGCTCTTATTTTCCCCCAAACAACATTACAGAGGCGGGTCTCTGGGCATTTGGCTGTAAATAAACTCGAACTAATAGACTTCAACTCTGGGCAACACCCGTCTGCAAAGCACTCACGAGGGAGCGAGCTTAACAAACTGCCTCCAGGCACTGTTCTCAGGTCAGTTCTTGTGTATTACCATTGACTGTCGGGGGCGGGGGCAAGGTTAAGGAAAACAGATCTGGATTCAGCACTCTTAGGGCAACTGATCTTCTGTTCAAAAAAACAAAAAAGAAAAGAAAAGGGAAAAAAAAGCATAGCATATGAGGCGATAAGCTAACAAAAGCTAGAATACTTTGAATATTTACACGCATAAATTAGCATGTTATATCAACAAAGGGTTTTGTGCCTTGAGCAGAAATAGATAAATAAATCAAATGACTTAATTGTGTGTGGGTTGATTTGTATCTTGTGGGTATCCACTTAAACTTTTAATACATATAGGGCTATAAGCCTGAGCACAGGTATGTGTCATAGGGTTCGGGTTATGTGTTCTACTTTCTGTGAAGTGCTGGGGGAGTCATGGTGAGGAGGTGTGTTGCCATACATGACTGCCCATATCTCCCTTGTCTATGATCTGTGACCTTGTCCTCTCTCATCACTCGTTGCTTGTGACTGCACTGTGGCTCAGAGCGCTGCCCCTCGTCCCCTCTCTCTTCCTCTCTCTGCCTCTCTTTATGTCTCTTCCCCCTCTCTCTCTCTGTCCGTTGTGCTCTGTTGCTCATCGAGGGCCCTGAGCTCCCCCTTTAAGTGCCTGCGGCGCCCTGCTCTGCACTTGTGACATTGGAGGTATGTGTGTGGGGGTGCGCGCGTGCATGTACGTATGCATGTGGGATGGTTGTGTTTTAGGCCATGTGAGGGGAGTCAGTCATATGATTTAGCAGAAGACAGTCACCTACAGCTTCGCTCTAAGCGATGGGAATCACGCTGTCTCCTGCCAAGATGTCACACAGTGTGCCGGTTGCTCTCTGGAAAATGTTTGTGTGTGTGTGTGTGTGTGTGTGTGTGAGTGTAATATTTAGATTGTGAACATAGATCCTTAGAGACTTTTTTCATCCCACCTGCAAAAATAATTTGAGTGCATGGCCTTTTTTCAGACTCTTACTTACCGCTTTAGTGATATTTTATCTCTGTGTAAATGAGCAAGACTCGTGGCTCACGGCTGGACCCATTGTATGGTCAGTTTAGTGTCCATGATCTGAATTCCTGGATATTACATGTTCATCTGCAATTTCCTGTTCTGGTAGTAATGTTCCTTAAGATATACTGCAGCAGATCACATACGTTTTAGACCAACTACTCTTATTAAACTCCAAAACCCAACCGACTAATGGTTCATCAATCCCTCAGTAACTCTGTAAGTCACAGACTATCACATATATCTAGGGTTTGGCCTCCCTGCTGAGGTTAGGCCAAAATAAAATTTTATTTAGATTTAGACCAAAACGACATGCTTGCATTGACAATGCTAACATGCTGACGTTTAGCAGATATATTGTTTACCATGTTCACCATTTTAATTTAGTGTGTTAGCATGCTGACATTTACTAATTAGCCCTAAATACAAAGCAGGGCTGTCGCAGTAAAGGATTTTCCCCTGCAGTGATTCAGGGTGGCCAACAGCGCGGAATGCATGATTTCTTTGCTAATTACTTTGTAAAGGGGTACAACGGGACAGTGTTTAATCTCAGCAGCTGCTTGTACTAATCACCTGCACTCTTCCTGCCTCCTGGGTCTGTGACCCTGTTAACTGGCAACTTTCAGCTGAAAAAAAGTTGCCAGTTAACATCCGGCTGAACGTTAACAGGGTCACTCCTTAAACCAAAACACTTTGAGACTGCTGCAGTTGGGAGTTTTGAGTGACACGGAGGCTACGTAAACTGAGGGATACTGAGCAGCACTGTGTTTCAGACAGCGCTTCTGCTGTGTCGAGTCTCTTCAATCACACATGCTCTGGGACACTTTCTTGTCCCAAAAAACAAACTGCTTCTCAGTAATGTGGTATTTCATTATTGCGGTGACCGCAACAGCCCTAACACAAAGCATGAGCTGAGCTGAGGCTCATGGGAATGTCCTGTTTTGCAAGTATTTGCTCATAAACCAAAGTATTCGACCTGATGGTGGCACTGGATGAAAAGTTAAAGGTTCACATCTGTACCAAATTTCAGTGCCGTCCATCCAATAGTTGTCAACGTATTTTAACTAAGAGATGAAAGTGTTGGAGGCAAAGTCAGGGGATCATCAAAGTCCGTATGAGTCATCCTCGTGACCATGTATGTCTCTCCCTTCCATCCCGTAGTTGTTGAGATGTTTCAGTCTGGACCAAAGTAGTGGACTGACCCAAACTGCCATCCGTACAACCATGCAGCTGGCATGGCAAAAAATGGGATCAGTCCGGTGACATTTGAGTTATTTTATTTACTTTAACCACCAGGACATCTGGTCTTCTTTTGTCACTGTGTTTGAATGCAAACAAAAAGCAGAATCATCATTAATGCCAGACTCTGACCGTGCCATATGCACAATATTCTTAACGGCATAATGACAGTATGTCCTGTATGCAGTCAGCCTAAAGCACAAATACAACAAAGGAGCCAGTTTCCAGAACTAAGCCAGATAGCACATGGAAAGAATAACATTTTCATGAATCATTTATCAGAGCTCACTGCTGCGCGTATATTCAGGAAGAGAAAGCAGATGTAACTGTAGCTGTGTACTCCACTTGTTTTATGTAGAGGACATCACTTTGCCACCGGCGGTAGTGTCTCTACAGTGGCAAAAGTCTTTATTTCTTATGTTGTATTTAATAACACACTGCCTTATCTATGTATCACGCAGAATACATTATGTGTGTTTGGAGGAACACTGCCAGACAATGTGTATGTTTTCATACTGGAAGTGTGTGTGTGTGTGTGTGTGTGTGTGTGTGTGTGTGTGTGTGTGTGTGTGTGTGTGTGTGTGTGTGTGTGTGTGTGTGTGTGTGTGTGTGTGTGTGTGTGTGTGTGTGTGTGTGTGTGTGTGTGTGTGTGTGTGTGTGTGTGTGTGTGTGTCCCTGACTCATTATAGTTACATGAGAGTTACATGACTCTGGTGAGCTCCTTGACGACTCAATGATAATGCAGGAATACTTGACAGACTCTCTACAGGTCACTCATGAACGGGCCACTTAATACAGTACCATGTTGACACTGTCAGTAAGAGGAAGCCAAGAAGTGTCTGGATGGACTCTGAAGTATAAGTTCATGTTGAGGTGAAACTGCCATTGTTAAAAGCCCAGGATGCTTTTTTAAATTTTATTTATTTGTGAGAATCCAATTAATTTTAAGGTTTGAAGGCAGGAGTTAATTAAGCCTTCAGAAAGAGTCAAAGACCAGAAAAGAGTGAGGCATCTTGCTGCAAAGATAATTGGTGCCATGTAAATTCCAGTGACAATGAAGCTGGCATTGTCTCTATTAAAACAACACCAACCCGTCGTTTAGGCCGCTTATAGAGACACGACTTCACAACAAGCAGAATATCACAAACACCTTTTGACATATAATTGGTTTTTAAAGGTAATATAGCTAACCTGCTAGCAAATGCATTCATGTTTCTGGCCACCTGGCAGATGTAGGTTGAATCTCTGTACATCTCTCTCTCCCTCTAACTAGTTGCTAACTTTGTCTTCGGTTTAGTGCTGGATAGTTAGCATTCAGTGGGTTTATCGGAGCATTTTAGTTAAAAACAGCTGCCTGTTGCTCCTGGAAACTGGGTTGTTGAGAGGTGTGAGACTGAATTAAAAACAAGGCCAATCGATAAATCGACCGGGCCAATATGTGGGACAATATTGGCTTTGCAGAGATATACTGCTGTCTCTGTAAGAATTGCTGTATAGAAATGCCAAAGATTTATTTGAGGTCATATAAAAACAGTGTCTCCATTACCAGAGAGCACTGTGGCAGGTTTATTTTTATAATATATAACCTGAAATGTTACAAAGGTATAAAAAATATATATTGTGTTTTTTATACATAAATATTGTTTAGTGCAGCTTTAAGGTTTTACAGGAGAAAGCCATAATAAAAAAGATTGGAACTGACCAATCGACGTTAATTTGATTTGTACAAATTATTTTATGTTATATTCAGGTTATTGGATTATAATTGAATTGAATGTAACATCAACAGCAGCAGCCCATATGGTGGTAGGAATATCCTGCATTTTAATGGTGTTGTGAAAAGTGTCTTTGTTAATTGAATGGTTAAGTCCATTTTTCCTCAAGAAGAGGAAATGGCAATGTTTCCAGCTCGAAGGATGAATTATCCTCTGTGCGTCTAATCAGCCCCTATGCACTTCTCCTGAATTTGTACCACCAAATTGAACAGCTGGAGAAAAAAATGATGGCAAATGAGAAATGATTTTCAGTAGGGTGCTCTTTCTGAGATCCTTTCCTTTTTCAGGTGTCCGGAATATCCTGCCGATGATATGTAATTCAGGAAGTGTTATGATTCACTGTCAGCCCTAAGGGTTACGCTATTATGGTTCCCAAGTGAAAAAGTACTCTGACTGTGTTAGTCTGCCCCTGAACTATATGCATGATACCCACAGTAAGCCATTTCATTAATTCTGAATTGTTTTTGGAATAGAATTGTATTGCTCAGAGAGCCTTACCAAAGCAAACAGGGTGTGTTGTTATTAAATTCTCTGCATATAAAGCATTACCACGGGCAAAACTGTTAAGATTTATGAAAGTAAACCGCTGCATGTTCAAGAAAACAAAGCTGACAAATTCAATCCTATTTCTGATTGTTTTCTTTTTTCTTTTTGCAGCCCTGTGTCTGTTCCAATGACAGCTAGGTTGCCACATAGAGCCATATCTTTACTGAACACAAATCATTCCTCTAATCTCTCAGCAATACTTACTTTAAGTCTGATATTCCACTCACGCCTCTCCATCTGGGAGATTAAAGACCCAAATATATCCCCATTGCAATATTGATCCTATCGATCATGCCTTAGAGTACAACACAGCCAATAAAAAAGGAGAAGGTATTCCAGAAAGCCTTCCCACTAACTTTATTTGCAAGGAAAACTATTCTGGTCCATTTGTCAGGCTCAAGTTGAAAGACAAGAGAAAGCACCAGGGAGATCTATAAAGGGACTTAAAGTTTCCTTTGAGGTTTTTATAAACCATAAAGCATGTAGCTGAATCTTCTTATGTCTGCAGTGAGTGGCAGATTCTTGCAGCATCGATCAAAATAATGAATCTCTATTAAATCCAGACGTCCCTCTTGCTGACATCCATTTTCGAAAACACACATTCCTCGGTGCCATAATCAGAGGAAGAGGGAGGTTGAAGAAAAAAAGCAGAGAAAGTATGCAGTAAAAAATACGAACAGGAACTAAAAATAATACACATGTGCTGAGGGTAAATGTGAGCAAAAGGAGGAAGTGCGGGTCAGTTGATCATTGTCAGATGTTAACAGTAGATACAGTGTGTATACTTTATATGAATTCTCCCATAAATCTGTGGGACAAGTTAGATCAAAATCCAATGAAAGGTTATATCTCTCCCACTACAGTGACTCCCAGCATCAGATGATTCATCCACTTTTATTCATTTGTTGATCTGTTTCCTTTTTTAGTGCTTTTATATCTTCACAAACAATTGCTACGGCCCTGGCCTCCACCTCCATTTTGGTATTGGAATACTGCCTCTCTAGGTTGCTCATGACGTTGTTCTTATGTTACCCTTATTTTTAAATCTTAAGTGGATTTTTACACGCTAAGTAGGGCTCTATAGGCTTAGCCGCTCATTCACATTATGCATACTGAAAATTTGCATGTACATTTTCACAGTCTCACCACTCCTCATCTCCGGAGTCTGCTTTTCAAATGACTACTTGGAGGACCCAGTGGTCATAGACGCAGTAGCACCATACAGCATATAACTGCTGATCTCAATCTGTCACCCACAGGTGACGTCTCAGTGTCAACAAATGCACTGATCTCCCACTTTCTAGCCATTGCTCAGGCTAAGCAGACAGGGGACTTGAAATATAGAGAGGAAACACTGCAAGACTGATGTTGTCAGCATAGCAAAAAGAACAGTGATGGAATAAAAAAACAACCCGCAGGTCGTACTTAACTTTAACACTCCTTTTTTATACAGTACTGATGTAAACAAACAAAGGTCTACTTAATAATATAATTATCTGTTTCCATAATTTCACACTACACTAGACAAAAGTTTTTAAATATGCATCTCCAAGGACACTGAGGGAAGCAGTAAGGTAAAAGCATATGAAGAATTATTGCACTACTGGTACTGAGCTCATGTAAAGTGACTCCACATGAAGTTTACATTACCTTAACTCTTTCAAATGATGGGCCAAAGTTGCAACAGTCTCTGTCCGTGTTCCATAGTGCTCCAGATTTTACACTTTGCTTTTTGCAGATGTTGAATTTCGGACACAGTTTCCTCTGCCCTAGTGGCTTTTTGGTAATGCAGAGTGCGACAAAACTTTGGCATATCCTAAGTGCGACTAATAATTTTTCTAGGTTGCACCGGTGCACCTGACGCTGCCCGGGTGAAAACATAAATTTATTTCGCAAGCGCATCATCTCTCTGTGTTCTCCTGTGACCGAACTCACACACTTATGGTAGGATCATATCGTGTTCTAAACCAATAAGATGCAGAGCTCGGGCGGGTCTTTGCCTCTGATTGGCTGTGGTCCTGTTCGCCGCGCTAAATTATGTGGAGCAAACAAACGAGTCTGGGATAGAGCCCGGCTCCGAGACCCAAATTAAAAAGGCCAAAATATATTCCTTCAGACAGGACTGGCTGAAACAGTTTCCCTGGCTGAGGTACAACAAAGGACGTAACGCAATGCACTGTGTGTACTGTCAGGAGTGCGGTCAGAATATGGCTGGAGAAAAAAAAAAAAAAAAGTTAGGCGCACCAGTGCAACCAATGCAAAGAGTTATACTGGAGCCCTGTAATGATAACTCAGGTTAGCAGCTATTTGTAGGAATTTAAATTCCCTCTCCACCATATTTTTGGCCCATAAATAGGAATGCCCCAAAATGTAGCAGTGCTACTTTCCTGATATTGATGGTGTAAAACCGCAGTGTAGCCTGTATACAGTACTAGATATTGTCAAAGGGGTGACAAATCTATAGTCCTCCTAGTGTTTGAGATGTCCTTTGTCCCACTGATAAGCAGGGAATTGGAGAAAGACCCAGTGTCTTGTGAATTTTGGCTTAAACTCAAATGCATGTGTAAGCTCCAGGCGCAGGTGCAGGGGTGGGGCCAAATTATCTTTTTCAGTTTTTGTTACCGGAGACATGACCAATCCTGGCACAGACTGGAGAAGGGTTTGGAGCATGATGAATATGTTGCTCTTGTCTGGGATGTGCAGAATCCCAAGGTGCAAATATCCGGCAACCTGAATAGGCTACAATTAGTAGTTAATGTCCTTTTTTATGTTGAATTTACTGTTACAGCAATTGTAATACCATTACCATGTTTTCTGTGTGTAATGATGTGCACTAAATTATTTAAAAAGACAGTGAGGTCTGTACAGGGACAACTCATGTCGCAGTACAATAAAATCTTTATTGGTTATTTAGTTTTCTTTATTTTATTAACCAAAGTAATTAAAAAAAGATTACATGCTTGTAGTCCACCTTGGGCATGTACTGTATGTACCCAATAATGTGAGCACTATTAAAGTTGGTCAAAGTAACTGCCCAAACTTACAACCCACCATAAATATCCAGTGCATGTGACACATACAAGAATGACCATTGTCAGTTATCCTGGCATTCTGGCCTTTTTGAATGAGGATACAGAGGAACTGGTGGTAATGGGCAAACCTAATGGGGTTCTGTGATGTACATTGGTCAGAGAATTGAAAATGTCCTAGTGGCATTGACCAATGCATCTTTGTAGAGGTATTGTGCAAGAACCAAGTGCTGGTTTAATTAAGTGATAAATGTAAGCAATTTTACTGTACATTGTGATTACTGTCCCCAAATTACTATAACTAGTTTTAATATAATATTTTAATAGAAGTCCATTGAACAATGCATTACGGCTACCTCGCTGAACTGCTGCGGCTCACAAACCTGTTGTGTCCAAAAAGAGAGCGTTTCTGCTGCGACTGCCAGCTCTATCTATCTACACTGAGTTTACCTTGGATGAATACAACACAATAAAAGCCTTGTTGACAAATAAAGGGATTCTGTGAATGCTAATACAGCTAGCACAAGCAAGACATGGATATTGAACACTTTCCAGCCACAACTTTGCTACAACTCTGCGAGGTTATCACGGCAGAAAGTCTTTTTCTGTTTGTGGAAAAGCAATAAACACAATGAAATGTAATTCTGAAATGATTTGTCTTCAATTTTTTTTCAATCTGACTTTTCATAGAACTGGCTTATTTTAATTTAGAATGGAAAATAAATGTCTACATTAAACAAATGTTAAGAACTGTATCAGATTGTATTGTATCACATCGAAATGTTTCATTAAAACACATCGTCCCTGAATTGTATCGCGGCCCATGTATCTAGATACCTATCAGATTGTCTTATAAATACTAATTGCTGTAGGTTATACTACCCCACAGTATATAGTTAGAATGAGCATAACCATAAACATCTATCTATGGCAGTAAAATGCAATATACACATTAATGCAGCAGTAATATCAATCCAAAATAATTATATATATGATAGTAAAACACTGAAAGGGACCATTTTATTGCACAGTGAGTAAGTCCATTCTGCATTTTGAATGAAGATCTTTTACTTGTAGTGTAGTATTTTCAGTGTGGTTAGTATGATTAATTTTAACTGCACCTATGTGGTACCGGCCTAGTCTTTCCCTTTTTAAGAAAGTGTGCCTGGTGAGTAACCTGTGCGGTGTGTGAGTGGTGGTTAGGTTACGTTACTTTCTTAAGCCCTAAAGTGTGTAGATAAGTTCAGGTTGCACTGAATGGCTGTGTGTTCAAAGCTGTGCTGTGGGTGTGGCCCAAGTGCCTGAAGTACACAGTATTACCATGGCAGACTCAGAGCAGTCTGTGGGCGATGAGCCCTCACCACTGCCAAGGGGTTCTCGATGGTACGCAGCAGCCAGCACCAGTGGAGGCATTACGTTTCTACTTTTTCCCCTCACTGTTTTTCGTTACAATGAAAGTGTAAAAAAAAGTCCAGAGATCAGTGGAAGAATCTTGTGGCCTCATGTGTTCCAATCACAATCTTCTTCTCACTCAAAAACTCAACCCTCCATGTTCTGCTGGTAGCTCTACCAGCCAAACAGGTGAAAATGTAAGCCAAGAGCAGCAGCTCGCTCTGTGCAGGTAGCTGAAAGCAACCATGATAATTATAATGGTGGTGGTGATGGTGTCGGACTGTTTCAGACATTTCATATAGACTACAGTGGATTCATGGATTTTTTGCTGGATTCATTTAAATTGACAGCTGCTGGATGAAAACATCATCGGTAAATTGTGTCATATCCACTATTTGTGAAGACAAGCTGTTGTAGATGCTGGTTATCTGGCCTGACTTTGTTGACCGCTGGCTCTAATTGGTTATTGTAGTAGTCTAATGGCAGGATACACATTGCTTCCAGACTCATAGCCTAATTTGTTGACATGTGTGGGTTGATTATGTGGCTGTATTGTGTAGACTGTGTGGCTGTATGGGCATCAAGCGTTACTGAATGTCAAATGCTGAAAGATTGCTAGTTTGGTCTGTCTTACTTTTCTATTCTTTATCTGATCATGGGTCTGAAATAGCCTATCAGAAGTTGTGATGCTTAAATATCACATTGCTGTTTAATGATAAATTCATTGTCCATGGTGGTGAAATAGTACACCACATTGTAATCCGCATTTCTCTGGGTTCTGCCTTCCCAGGCTATTGGTTTTGTAGTCCACTACAGATCCTCTGCAGTAAGCCATCGGCTCCGTCCCTGTATGGGTCTTTATTTTCTTTTTGCAACATTTTGTCTGACATTTCACGGTGCTGTGATTTACGTGTTACAATATTAATAAGGCTATGGCAGTGTTGTCAATTAAGATGATCATTAAAGTTTGGGTTATTTTCTTGTTGTCTTACTGACTGACTGACATCACGTCGGAGCGCTTTGATTTCCATGTTGCACGGTTGTGTGTTGGTTCAGTGAAGACCGTCACACCCCCTATTCAAAATACGTTCCCACAACTATAATTGTGTTTACTACCACAGAAAATACACAAGTCCCTCTCTATGTAACGTTACTACACCGTCTTCTTGTACTCTTACTTTCAAAAGCTAGCTATTTAGCAGCTAACGTTACAAGTCCGGCTAAAGAACAATACAATTAACATTAAACCGGAGGTCTCCCAAATATGTTTTTTTGGAGCTGTGTCAGATGATTGATTGCATGTTCTAGGCAAAAAAAAAAATCATAGTGACTCATAATATCTGCTACCACCTATATGGAATATTTGGGGGCCATAGAGTAATTTTCTGTGGCCGTTCCTACAATCCAGATACACTCCTTTAGTTTCAGCACATGGCAGTCACTTAATCACACACACTCTTATGAACTGACTTTAGTTGCTTGTTTCTGTGGTCATTCTTTTTATCACAACTGGTTCAATAAGGGACTCTTAAGATATTCTTGTTCTTGACCTTTGGGCGACAAAGTGAACAGCTAAGCCTTTGCTGCTGACAGCGTTCTCCAAGTATAGAAAAGTCAGTCATGGGTACCTTAACATAGATGGGCCCATGCCACACGGTTAGTTACCTCCATAAAAACCTTTTTTATTAGTCAGGGACGCAGTGAACACTCAATTCTGTAGAGTCTCTCCAGGTGACATAGGAACCTGGAAATGGCAAAAAGGTGTTGAAACTTATAAAGCATTGATGGGGGCTACTTTTACTATCCTTTAGTAGATACATACAGTTAAGCATTTCTCATGAAAAGTAATATCCTTAACGTCTAACAAAAACATAAAGTGATTTTCCTACCTATGTTTTTATGTTTTGAAACCAGCCAGCAGTCGTCTTCTCCTCTTTCATTGGCGCATTGCTGCCTTCTACTGCACATTACACATTACTGACTGACTGTTGATGTGGAATAACATGAAACAAAGGGATGTTATTAAAGTCATGACTACATTATGCTGTACCTGCCAGTTCCATTTAACAGCACAGGCAATTTGACATGCAGACCTTACCTCTGTGAATATGTTTCCAGCCTAAGTAGGATGGGATAAATATATCAGGAACATTGGGTAAATAAGCCTTAGAAACATAAATTATGAATATTTCAACATCAAAATATGTAAAACAATAAAATAAAATCCTTAGTTATTTCTGATAAAACTTCTAGTCTGCAGAAATATGTGCTAGGAGAATACAGATACAGAAGTCAAAAACTCAAGTTAATTTTTTTTTTTTTACTTAACACTGATATGTAAATAAGGGTAACAAACTATTTTTATTTGCTTGATTTCTTTCTTTCACTCCTTGTGTATCAGGGCATTTGTATTCCTCTTACATGGATCACATAATTACACACATAAATAAAATGCAGATACTAAGTTACTCTGCTACCAGAAGTTTGTGCTCTTGACTTGCACTTTCTAATAAAATTAAATATATTTCTGACTGTTAAAAAAGTTTGAAACTTCCATGGGGCAATTATTGCATATATTCTTTTTAAAAGTGGGCAATAATGGACAGTTGAGCTATAATGGTAGGTTGGTATTTCCTAAGACGGGCTGAGAAGATCAGCAGAGGTTAGTATTAGGCATCTCAATCACTACATCTTGTCTTGTGAGTTGAGTTTGAGTGACTGCTGTGAGTTTATACCGAAGTGCTATATCACACAAAAGAGATACTCTAGTTGCTGTTGTAAACAGTATAGTTTTTCATTTGGAGGTTATTATTTTTACTTCTATCCTTAAGTTTGACATATGACATCTATTTTCATCTTCTCACCTTCTGTCAACCTCTTCTCACCTCTCATAGCTTACACTCAATGTCATCGCCTTAACCGCCCCCCCGCCCGACCCCAACACCCACAGATGCTCATCTCTATCTCTCACTTTCTTGTGCGCGACACTGCAGAAGTACTTACTCCCGAACCACCATTTTTTAACAAGGCTGATTCTTATCCTGCATCTCAACAGTGACAGCTCCACCCCTGCACCAACAGCGTGTGGATAAATCGTCTGCTATAGCACCCTATCATTTGCTTTGGGCTTAACAGAATCCTCCCCTCTGTAAAGCAGACAACTGTCATCAGAGATAGATATCTGCTCTAACAATAACCACTCTAATTGTTGCATACGAGTCATTCATATGTGAGGATTCATACTGCATTAATCAGGCCTTTTAGGTTGGTCTGGGTTACGTCGATTTGATGATATATGGCCACTATACGCAGCGAGGCTACAAATCTGATGATAATTCCATTTTAATCTGAGGAGGAAGCTTTTTGGTGACTGCAGATGGTCACAATCAAGTGTAATCATTGCATTTTCGTAGGCATAAAGAGGGATATCAGATGAGACTAAATGATTGGATTGAGGTGCAGATGGTGGGGATAGACTGGGAATAAAGATGTTTAAAAAAAAATGGGGAAAAAAATTAAGAGTGGAGAAACATAGCTTGATACTTCAGTACACCAGAGCTCACTGAGTGGTTTGAGTATAAAAACAAATTAATTCCTACGCGCTTAACAGCTCATTTGCAGTCCTTGTCCCCCGTAAAGGATGAAACACATTATAAAAAACTCTAACCTATAGAGATGAACAATAAAACAAACATAGGCAGTCGCTACAAATGTAACTGAAACAGTAATGTCTGAAAAGAACAATTAAGACACGAGAGAAAGAAAGTGTTTACATACGTTTTTCTTTCATCCATAGTTTTGCCTCAGTATTAAAAGCTTTAATTGTCCTTTTGCATGCGCCACCGTTGCATATATACATATCTGTACCTGTATTTGTCAACATAATGTATGCATTAGTGAAACATTACAGATATAAAAACCTGCCTTGTAAGGCAGAACTGATGTCATAAAGCAGGCCTTCACTCAATAGACACACTATAGAGTACAGTCTTACAGTTGGTAACACACAGACAGTCAGAACAGACAAATCAAAGGCAGATAGTATTGGGGCCTTTGTTTCCATCTGCCTTTACTTGTTTCAAACCTAAAACAACACTGACATTCAGACAAAGACTGCTGCTGAGCTCCATTCTGTACTGTGTATACTGGGGCAAATGAGGAAGTACAGTAACTGTGCAGGCAGCTAACTGGGTCAGGTGATAAGTACGATTGGGAGACGCAGGCAAGACAGGAGATGGTTATTAAACACTAATCACATAAACTGATATTGTGAGCTGGAGACTACAGTAGAGGAAGCAGTGGAGTCACCGTGACAAAAACAAGTACTCCAACAATTTAGTGCTGGGCTTCTATAGAATTAGAGGAGCATCTTATCTTGATTTTCTAAAGACAGATCGCAGCTTTACAGTAATGCTCACATATGTGAGGGAAAATTAATGTGTGCAAATAAGAAAAAAAAAACATGCCTACAGTTCTGTTCTGCCACCCAGGCTGCCAGAATACCCAGATGTTCATAACATGTCAGAGTTATCAGTTTCCAACTGGTAAATGACGTTCATGTCACCTTCCAAGTCCTAATTACAACTGGGAAACTTTCCCATATGTCTGACTTGTCAGCGGGCCACGATGCAACCTCAAAATGTGTAGAATACCGCCTTCACAACATTTCAGTGTTTGTCTTCTGCTGTAAGTAGTGGTACATTAAAGCATACTCCAACTCTTCTTGCTGCTCGCAAAAATGAAGAAATGTGAGCTCTGTTCCCAGTCAGATTAGATGAGCTGTTGATGTGAATCATTTAAATGAAGGCAAAATTGAGGGACTTCGATTGTCAGTAAAATGATTTGGCCAAGTTCATAAATGCTGCTTTCTACTTCCGTGCAATTCAGTACAGTCGCTGGAGTCCATACTGTCTTTGAGTTGGGAGGCAAATTTCTTATTTTATTCCCCACACTGCATATATACCCCACAGCTCACACACAAACATACAGACATAGATACAGAAATATTTACCCTCTCCAGCCTCCCACCCTCATCTCTGAAGATGAAATATATTGAGTTGGTGGTACAGACAGTCCCACTTGATAAGCGCCTCAGTCATGCAGAAAAACATCTTCCACATTCTCATAATGTAGACAAAATGCCATTTACATGATCCATCGCCTCAAGATAATGTCTCCCTTTGTGAGTTTGGAGGTGTGTGTGTGTGTGTGTGTGTGTGTGTGTGTGTGTGTGCGTGTGGGGGTGTGTGGGTGTGTGTGTGTGTGGTACTCCGATAGGACTCCTCTTGTCTTTATGCCCTTTTTGTTTGCCAGTGTTATGGGTCTAAAGTTTCAATGGATGAGAAGAAACAACTATTATAAAATGTACATTACTGAAAATATCACAGCAAAGGAAGTACAAGAAATTGCCAAACAAACAGTGCTTCCTCATCACTTCATAAGATTTACAGTAGATTTTATAATACAGATTTGAAACGTTTTTCACAGAAACATATTTGGATTGTTAGCATGTTAGTCATGGCTTCTTATTAGGGGCTGTAGTGGTTATTAACCGGTCGATGCAAAGACTGTAAAACAACTTCCTAATGCAGCAGGATATTTATTTATTCTGGCCTCTTTCAGTACCTCAGCAATTTCCGATGTATTACTTTTTCATTACAGCACTCTTTTTACTTCATGAGCAATTTGTCTCAGACCCTGACATTGGTTTTACAACGGCCGAACAAGGCTGGTGTAACAGGGCCTGACTCCCGTGACTGATAAATTGCTGATTTAAGATGAGTTTGAATGGCACCATAATGCTCAGCAGCTTCACAGAACCAGCTAAAAGCAATGTCCTTCAATGTTGTTAGAGGGTCGACACTCTACTCTGCCATGACTAAGAGGGTGATGGAAACTTTCACACATGTCAGCGAGCTAAATTTAGTACCAGAAAAAAGGAGGTCTTTGGGGTTGACCTCCGCTCCTAAAGCAGGCAGGTGTGAGAACACCTCTCAGGCAGATCACACATGTCTGCCTGCTCCGAGCCACGGTGAGAAAATGGCTGACAGTAGAGGATCACTACTGCAAATGCAGCCGCGGTGTGCAAGGCAGGACTGAAAATGTGATTTTAAAAGAATGTGGTGTGGTTTGACAGGCAAAGTGTACACTGTCTCTGTAATTAGAGTTGCTACTAAGTGAATTTTTAGTTTTTTAAAGCATGCATCATTTTCTCAATCTCCCACCGTCTCTTTCTGTCTGCAACTGACAGTCAGTCTCTCTCTCTCTCTCTCTCTCTCTCTCCCCCCCATTCTCTGTCGCAAAGATGGAGAATGTACAGTTTATGTAACAACCATTTCGAGAGGGCACATTGGGAACAAAAGAAATGACGATCATCAGATAGTAATTATCTTCACAGCTACTCATTCAGGGGATAAAGCTAATACATAATGCAAACCTCTCATCTACCCCGACCGTCAACGGCCCCCTCATCCATTATAAGCTCGGCCCAATATGTATTTCTCAACTAAAGGGTGATCGAAGGCATGATGGGGCTGAGGCGCCTTGAAATAAATGCAACTTTGACCCACATCGCCAACCATCCCCCTAAATTAGAAATCCATACTTCATTTCTCCGGCAAGAACCCTTGTTTCTGCTAGGCCGATGGCTGATGGGGGGAGTCGTGATAGGCACTCAGTCAGTGTTCAGGGCGGCTCGTGCTCTTTATGCCGCTGTACTAACTGGTGAAAAACGCGGGATGATGGAGGGAGGGATGAGAATAGGGAAGGCTGACCTTTAGATAATCATCTCAAGGCTGGGTTTAGGACGCATGTTTTTTTTTTTGGGAGAAGCAGAATTAAGTTTGACTTTCTTGTCTAAGGGGATATGAGTTCACACCAAAGTTGGCAAAGGTAAAGGCCCACAAGTTTATTCTACTGTATGTGACAGAGCGAGAGAATCTGTCTTTGTTTGTGGACTGGATTTGGTAGTTTAAGACAGATGAAAGTTGATGCATCACTTTACAATTGAAATTGATGCTATTCCAGGGGACCTTCTAGCATCTTGAGGTTTCTCTAGTCAAAGTATGAAATATCACTATCTAGATAACTCATATTAGATGTATGGCCTACCCGCTTATAAGCTTCTAGATGAAGTCGAATGGAACTGTCTCTGTTTTTCCCGGGGTCCACACAGTACGCAGTATTTACAGCAGGGGTCATCAACTACATTTGTCCAAGGGCCAGAACTTTTTCTGCAGACACTGTGAGGGCCAGATGCTCGTAAAATAAAATAAAATTAGTATCTAGGGATGCACCGATCCACATTTTTTCACTTCCGATCTGATCCCGATACCTGAATTTGGATATCGGCCGATACCGATACTATTCCGATACCAGAGCTCTGTTTGCTTTAATATTATTATCATTATTGTTGATTTTATATGAGGCTGAAATAAACTCCTCAACAGGCAAGTATGATATGTACGTATGTATGCATGTATGTCCCAAAAGGCAACTTGAGGTAAGTGTAAGGTCAGAAAAGGAAGTCAGAAAAACAGGAAATCCTATTAACAGGAAAAGTCCCATCCTGAAAACAAATATGCAACTGTAAGGGTTTCAAATTGATTGTCATGTCAATATTTATTAAATTCCCAAAATGTCAAATATTTGAAATATAAGAAAAGTGCAATAAGTGTAAACATCTTACACACACACACACACACACACACACACACACACACACACACACACACACACACTAATCCCTTCAGCTTTCACGTTGTCTGCCTGGAGTTTACCTTGTTTTTGGAATGACTCCAGAAGTGATTCCTGACAGCTCTTTTTGTCTTTCTGTCCCTGCTCTTCTTCTTCTTCATATGAATTTCTGGCAGTTTACACGCTTCTAGGAGTATTACTGCCCTCCTCAGGAAGTCACTCTAAGGATAATGTTACTGCTTCAAATTTTCATATATAGCCCTGTATCGTGTAAGAACTGTAATACTACTTTCACAATCAAGTGGTGGTTCTCATTTTGACCCAATAATCCTCGTCCTCTTTCTTGTGGTGCTTTTTTAAATGTTTGATTGCGTTCGTAGTGTACGACGCGAGGGAGCTTCCGCCTCTCTGAATCACGGCTTTGCTAACTGGCTGCAAACTGCGGAATGGATTTCCTGAGCGGGGGTGTGTCTCATAACTCTGTCTCATTGAGCCGCGCCTCCGTTCAGGAAATCCATTCCACAGTTTGCAGCCAGCTAGTAGACTGGCCGGCAGGAATCACTTGTGGAGTCATTTCAGCAGACAACGTTAAAGCGCAGACAAGGCTCATGGATATCGGATATCTCCACAGGTTGGATCGGGAAAATCCGATATGTGAATTACGCTGGTATCGGTCCCGATACCGATACTGGATTGGATCGGTATCCCTAATTGTATCCTAAGTAATATTTTATTATTTGATATACTAATTTTATTTATTAATGTTATTTTTTAGCCTCTGTCAGTGTTAACAGAATCATATTACCTGTACTGCAGCAAGCCACTAGGGGGCGCTAGCGATATTTTCAGCCCAGGTGGAGAATTCTCCGCTAACGTGAGGAAGGTGATGCCGCTGGACGAGGTGGCTATTCAGAGTGAACTGATTGACATCCAGGCCGCTGGTGACATGAAGGCTGCCCTCTGTGGTGCTGAAAGCTTGAGCGCCTTTTGGGTGGCTTGTCCCCAAGAGACACACTGAAGACATTGGCCATGCATGTGATCACCATGTTCGGATCAACATACACCTGTGAAGCTGCATTCTCAAAAATGAACTCTATAAAAACGCATGAGAAGAAATGACTGTCAAGCCCGATGTTAAAAAGATAGTGTCGGAGGGGAAATGTAACTTCTCCCGTTAAGCAAACGTGAGTATTTCAGTCTTGTGATTTTCTTGGTTTTACTTTATTTGTATTCATTTGTTGGATCACATGCTACTTTAATTTGATGTAAAGAGTAACGAGTTAATCGTCTTTTTTTTATCGTCAAGGCAGGCTATGGCACTAGCTACCTTTCATAGGGCGTTTCTTTCATTTGATTTAAAAATAAATAAATGAACTGAATTAAGTAATATTCTGGCGGGCCGGATGTGGCCCGCGGGCCACCAGTTGACGTTCACTGATTTACAGGATACAACCCAAAATCATTGTAGTCATTGTAATACATCATTACACCAGCTCAACAGAATCTGAAAATACTGCACAAATAGCAACATCACAACAACAAACTCCAACAAAGTCATATACTACCTAATATCATTTTATAATAATAATAATAATAGTAATAGTACTACATATGTCCCTACTTTCATAAATACTACCAAATGGACTGTTATACAAATGTAGAGGTACCAATAGACAGATTTCCTTTCATTGGGGCCAAGCTAGCTGTTTTCCCATGTTTCCAGGCTTTATGCTAAGCTTGGTTGCTGACTATAGCTACATATACAGATATTAGAGTGGTATTGATTAGGGCTGTCCTGAACACCATTTGTTTGGGCTTCAGAGCTTCAGTGGTAATTAACAGCAAATATATTCAGTGAGGGGTTGGGCAGGACAGACAGGCTGGAGTGGGACTGGATCACATTTATAATATTGTGGCTTGCGGCCATTTTGAGACTCAGTTTGTATTGACTTCTTCAATGTGTTGTTGTTCCATGCTGATAGGCGTTCTTTTTCTTCCTATGGCATTAACGGCAGACTAGGATACTTGTAGGCATATATACTGCCCCTGTCAGATCCGGAAGAATTGTGTCCCCTGTACCCTAACCATAGTGTAGAACATTTTGTACTGTCTACACTACCGTGTACATTGTTTTTTTTAGAACTTTGGCATCAACTTGGTACCAAAGTATTGTTTTTCGTGACATCCCTAATCTTCTCTATTCATAAGGAAGCAAATAGGTATATTTTACAAATGTCAAACAAATACAAACTATTCCTTTAAATGGGTCTACTACCATTACTTCCTTGTCCTAAAACAAATTGTTGTCCAAAATACTTTACTGCCACGGATCTACATACATATACTAACACATCCACACATCAGATTTATATAATATGAATAACCAACTTCATTTTTCAAGTATGAGCTACATTATATCAATATTAAGTTAAAATATAGATACAATTATAAAGAGGAGGAGCGTAGTTCATCTACACGTTACAGTAGTTTTTCTGTGCACTTGTCAGACCTGACTTGTTAATTTCTTCAATCAGCTTCCAACTATGAGGGATAGGGCTCTACATAAACGCACAATTTACCAAAAGTTACCAAAGCTTTTGGTTCATTTTTTTTTCTCCATTTCTATATTTGTGTTTTTGTCTGTGCTCTTCTCACTGGCTTGGAGTGGGTGGTGGTAGGTTGAAAAATAGTTCAAATTTCCATCCGCCAATCAGAATTTAGATACATTCGATTCAAAGTCTGGTGACAGTTTGTGGGGTTGTTCGCTTATGTGGCCAAACCTCACCCACGCAGTCCCGATGAAGCAGATTAGCTGAGAGTTTGAGTGTTAAACTGTTAATAAGGATGTTTTTTTGATTATTGCTTAATTAGTCTTGAATATTAAATGGTAATGCCACCAAACCTAAGTTGTTCAACAATCAAGTTCATCCAAAGTAAAACTGAATGTTTATTATAAATGTGGGACCGGTTTGCTGAAAATATGGTTATATGGATGCTTTTACCAAAGAGACCAAGAAAGATCTGGTGACCAAGGTGATCTGGGATAGGTTCCAGTTGAACTGTGCCAGTTTGTGGAGAATCAGGTGCAACCCTCGCTCTCCATGGAATAAAATCGCTGGGTGGGTGTTCTCACATTATTACCGTAGGCACTCCGAAAGGAAAATGACAGACTACATCAATAGGCAGTCACCTTAAGTAAACAGCTGCACTCAGACCATTATGCAAATGTGCCACATATTAGAACAGTTAAGTGTGAAACAGTAGCAGCATAGGTGGAAGGAAGGGGAACAATCAAACTCAGGTCCAGACTTAGAATAACAAACCCAATTTTAAAACAGCCTTAGAAGAATGCTGACTTTTAATTATTTTCTAATAAACAACTCAATATGCCCGTAGCAGTTTTACCAATATTTTCTCACATCAAAACATAACAAACATTAAAATGTGTAAGGGGATATGCATGTAGCCTCATATGTATTTTATAGGGATGCTTTATATCTGATGATTAAATTCAACACTGGTTGAGCCGCCCTGGAACTGAATCTCTGACCTTCTGATTGCCATGATGACATTTACCTGCTTATCCACACATAATATACATATTACGTGAGGGTCAGGGGTTTGTGTCAGACTGTAGGCTAATGGTGAACCATGTGTCATATGTCAGCTCGTACGCCTTTTTTTTCGCATCACTAGCGTGACCGGTATGTAATTAACCGTCACTTAATTAGACTAGTTGACTAAAATGCACTTGGTTTGTGGTTGCAACGGCGACCCAAGGGGCAAGTCCTGGAGGAAGGATCACACTCGCATATGAAAGCTTCCCATACTAGAAATGTCTATTGAACAGATGAACTAATACTTTTTTAAAAATGAGTTTGATTTGATAGATTGAGTCACCAGTGGTACAGCACGCCCACACTGAACTGACCAGCCGGTTCATTCCTTGTTCATCACGATGCTGACTTGGAGGATAATGGTATTGCACTGAGTTGCAGATCCACTGGGACTCCTCTGCACTCCTGCTTGCTCATTTGCAATCAGGAAACATTTTTGGCAGACACACTGCTGCCTTCTTTATTGGACTTAAGTAATGACATTTTAAATGCACATGGAACTATCTGTCTTTTTACAGAAAATGAATCCTCCCAAGCCTTTTGTAGCTTATGTTGTGACAATCTACAAACTGTTTTTATTTAATGTTGTTTATTTTTATGAATAATTTCCTGATGCTGCTTTTTACATATTGCACGTAAGTATCAAGGAATAATCTTTCAGTAGAATAGAGAGAGAGAGCGGGTCATGGCTCAAGCTTGCTGCATGAATCAGAAGGCCTGAGCAGAAATACTTTAAAATGTGATTCACAGTGAGATGTCCTTACTAAAGTGTACTGAAGTAGATACAACAAAAGAACTCAAACTACTACCATTTCATCCATTGTGTACAAAATAATGCTGTATAGTGTTCCAATTTTTAGACCTGAACTTTTGAGTTTTTTATATTAAAAATTAGTTTCTCCACAAGTACCTTTTTATTTTCCACTTCCATCCTTCCTGTGTCCTTTAAAATCTTGGTTCATTTCAGTCAAACCGCAATTACTGTTATCTCGTTTTTGACATGGAAGAAATGAGAAATAATCACACTTTGCACCAAGCCCATTTCAATAATAATTCTTTCACTTTCCAATATAATCTGTCTCTCTGCCCTGGACTATGCACTGGAGGAAGAGGTCAAGGGAACTGGACTACTGTCGAACACCCAATGGGATGCATTTGATACTGTCAGGAACAATTTGGTGCTGGTGCAGGGTTTGCCAGGAGTGTGTCAGCCTGATTTAGGTTTCCTCTGTTGGGGTACCAGCATCAGGGAGAGTCCCTCTTAACTGACCGTGACTGGAGCTGGCTGGCGAATGCACAGGGATTACCATCATGCCGCAATTGGACACACACACACACACATACACATACTCACACACTCACACACACATACTCACACACACGTATATAAAAGGTCACACACTGCAGACATGAATGTGCATTTACATATAAACACACCCATTCCCAGCATGAGAAGCACAAAATATAATCTGATAAATATGCACACATACATATTCCATGGCTGCGCACATGCAGCCACACATGTGCGGACACACTGTCTCATTCGATAAGGGCACGGGCCTGCAGGGCCTTGGTCAGACTGGAGGAGAAAAGTGCACAGGGAGAGGTGTCCTAACATTTCACAACATTACAGTGAATGCTCTGCTCTGTAGAGAAGCCGGCGATTCATGAAATAATTCAGCACATCACAGTATGAGGTAGCCAAGCGAGGGCTCATCTCCCAGAGAGAGAGAAAGAGAGGGAGAGACACTGCTGTGGACTCATTCAATTAAATTTTATTACATTTGTATGAATATATGTGATTTAATGTGGATTATGCCTGAGTGCCTTGTATCGGAAGGATTTGAATTCTTGATACTTTTTCCTGCATGTACATCTGGCTCACGCTAACACACACTCACACACACACACTCACACTCACACTCATACACTCATAAACACTCACACTCACGCTCACACTCACACACACATCTTTTGTTTCTGCCTCCGTTGCTTTAGTTAAGAGTCTTTGACTTCATACAGTAAATGTTTCCTCCTGTTTACAGTATGTCATTGTTGTGGTTCCCCTGTGGTCTGCTCAGGTGTACACCCAGCCTAAATTG
Source organism: Dicentrarchus labrax (assembly GCF_905237075.1). Lineage (NCBI taxonomy): Eukaryota > Metazoa > Chordata > Actinopteri > Moronidae > Dicentrarchus > Dicentrarchus labrax. The sequence continues at coordinate 11,761,843 of NW_026136721.1, forward strand.
TACAACCTAGACATGACTAATTGTTTTGTCTATTTACACATAAGAAACTACTACTGCATTTCCATATTTAATCATAGACACTGCAGGTAAACATTGCATTACATTTCTGCTTTCATACAGTGATGAATGACACGGCGGCAGCTCCATTATTACTTTCTAACCAACCCCTTTGGGTTCACATGTATGTGTGGGCGTGCATGTGAGTGTGAAAGAGAGAGTCTACGTTGAGGTGGGAATCACAGCAGGCATAATTTCATGAATTTCATTAGTGAGGTGAAAATAATTTCCTTGGCAGCTACTATTGTAATTCAGCTATTGTTGTTAATCCAAATTTAATAGGTTGAAAATGAGTACAGGGATGGTGTAAGAATGGGGCAATGGTGCTGGTGGTGCATTTCTGCAGCGAGTCAAAGTGTCTCCCTGTCTCCTCTGATTGTCTCTTTTCTTTCCTCTGTTTTGTATTTGCTTATTTTCTCTCCAAGAAAAGCTTGTTTATCCCCTCCTCTTTTCTACTCCACCGTATCTCTGCTTTCCTCCTCCCTATCAAATATGAACACAAGCCACTTTCATCTTCCGCTGGCTTTGTAAACAGTGATCATAACGAATAGTTCAATAATGTTGATATTCTTGCTTTGAAAAACGGGACTACAGTGTAAATTCATGCATATGGGATCAGTGTTTGATGTCACTATGAAGGTTTTTGACGACTGTGGATCACAGATACGGATGCTTATTCACCTGACACATTGTTCCAACTTCCACATAAATGAATCATTTAGAATGAAGGGAAGTTTCATGTCTTTAAAGTGCAACAGTATGAACAGCGGGCATTCATCCATTCACACTGAAAGAGAAGAGTTAAGTGACCATTCAAAGGAAATGGTGTAAATGCCGTATTTAAAATAAAAATACTCTCTTTGCAAAGCCAAGGAAGGGAACAAATAATCTTTAAAGGGAATTTATAGAACTCCTAAAAGCAGACTTCAGAGCCTGTGTCCATTGAAATTTTACCCATTTTTCAAACTTCTCTCCAAACTCAGAAGTTGAGCTGAGGTAGCAGTCACGCTTTATCTTCCTCTCACAGGGGGGTGGATGCTCACGGTGTATATTTTCTCTACAGAAGGGGACAGTGGGAAACCTGAGAAGAGCACATCCGACTTATGCTTGTGGCAGAATATGTGTGAAGGCCTGTAGGGGCTAGTTCAACTCCAGACACACAGCGGACAGAGCTGAGAGACACCACACACACCAAAAATAGCTGTATGTACAGTGTACTGTACAGCGACCTTGCACTTCCAGAAGCTAGGGGTGCGCTGATCCAACTTTTCCTCTCCCGTTACAGATTCTGGTATCCAAACATAGGGAGTCTGTGAAGACCGAGGATATACCAGTGCTGTCTTTGTCGCAGTTATGATGGAAAAGGAGAAAGAATGCGTTACATTAACACATACCCTTGTGCATATTTGAATTATATTGTTCAAACAGTTCATGAGATTGCGTTGTCATAATGCACCAACCTCAGTTAAACGCTTTGCCACGCTAGCGGTAGGCCTGTCACAATAACTGCTTTTGTTGTGCGATCTATGGTCCCAGAAATAATTGTGATTGCAAGTATACTGTTTCTTTGAATTCAGACATTGGAATAGGAATATGAAAAACAAATATAGAAAAAGTTCTTGATAAATGAAACATAGATGAAATCACACAACCAAAACAATAACTAAAATGGAAAAAGGGCCATTATTCAGACATTCTTAGTCTGTCTTTCTTCTTCTTCTTCTTTCTGGAACAGAGATTCATAGTCCCTAGAGGATGAAAATCCTGACTTTGATGACCCCTGACCTGGCCATCGTGTAGTTGACATTTGTAGTGTCAAATATCTCAACAACTATATGCTGAATTGTTATGAGCTGTGATAAATTTGTTATTCTGTAAACCCTTCATCCAGCACCATCATCAGGTCAAAATTTCAATTTGTCCAATATGACTGAACGAGTACCTGCAGACCTAATGATATTCCCTTCAGCTTCAGCTGTGCTTTGTGTTCACTGCTAATTAGCAAATGTTAACATGCTAAATTACGTTGGTGAACACGTTCATTATTACAGCTACTAAACGCCAGCATTGTAGGCATGTTTGCATGCTGACATTAGCATTTAGCTCAAAGCACCACAGCACATAAGTACAACCTCAGAGAGCCGCTAGCATGGCTGTAGAGTCTTTCTACCATATCCTGACCTGACAGCAGACACCAGATCATGTTTAACTCATCTAATACAACTAATACACAATGTATGCCAGGGATACTGGTGTGGTGTACAGACATTACACGCTGCGATGATAAACGATGAGCAAATGAATGAACCAAAACAGAAAAATGGATTTAATTGAACATCTGGCTAATACCTGATTTGCTTCATAAGGTCAGTTTTGTGGCTCGTGGATACGATTGTGCATCCTTATGAATATCTAATCTCGTCACAGAACAGAGGATTAGCAGAGACCACTTTTAAAAAATATATATATTTTCATTGTTTGATAGATAAACTTACCTGGCGTATGGCTTTGAGAACCGTGGCTTCTCATTTAGAAAACAACATAAACATGGAAACCATTTGTGTCTGTTGAAACACTGGCCTACAAACACTTGAGAGTTGCCAAACAATTTCCATTCAATCAGAAGTGCAGTAGAAAATTTGGCCTTGGGCATAATGAGGAAACACCATCTCTATAAATCAATCTAGTTAGACATCCGGAAATTATAATCATAACGACAGACATACAGCTTGTTGACAAACACCTGGGTGAGGTTGCCCCTCGGGCATGGTAAGCACTGCTGTGTGGTTGAGTTAGCTGACTCTGGTTTTCATTGCTAATAAACAGCACTCCCTTATTTCCTACTCTATTAATCATCTGCCTCCGAGTTTAGGTTTTTATGTCACAATCTTTTAAAAAAGGGATTAATCCGCTTTTACACTCTCATCACAGCAAGACACTCCACCTTATTAAGTCCCCATGGGGACCCAAACTCTTCAAGCAGGTTTAAATTAGTGCTTTCTTTCTCTGTTTGATTTACATCCAGTGATTAAATGGGAGAGCGCGACGGGAAAAATAGCTTACATCAGCAGCTAAGAGGATCTTTGAATGCAGAACTGTTATTTCAACACAGACTAAATCATTCAGGTATGTCTCCGCCAAAGTTATTTCTATGACACCAAATTACTTAAGTTTACTTTCCAGACATGCATCAAAGGTTAGGTAAGATATAATTTAGCTGGTTAGACAGTTCTGCTTTACCACTCCTATACTTACCAACATTTGAGGCATGGTGTATAAAAGTCAGGAAATCTCAAGGTTTGGTCTTCATAACAGTAGTATACTGTCTTGTCCACATTTCATTAAGGGGTCCTCCAGCAGTTTAGTCTTCCACACATTAAGTTGGAAGACACAAAAATCAGGTTTATAAAGAATGGTCGAAGAAGCAGCAGAGGCCGAGATATTTTGACATTTAGTCCCCGTTCAAAAAGTGCTCAATCCATGCGGGAAATGTACCCACGATGCAACTTGTTACCATTATGTTATTAGACCAGGTAAATTGCTTGTCCTATTTCTTTTAAACACCACATCCCCAATTTTTAACTTGACTGTGAACTGGAGTGGGTTTTCCTCAAACACACTTGGGTCCAATGAATAGAAATATCCTATCAAAGCATACATGATACACAGAGGTGTATAAAGTACTTGAAAAAAAATAACTAAGTAAAATACCATAACTGAAAATGACTTTGGTAAAAGTTAAAGTCACCCATAAAAAAATCACTTGAGTAAAAGTCTTAAAGTAGCTCACATTAAATGTACTTAAGTATCAAAAGTACAAGTACACATAAAGTACAAAGTATTTTTAAAGTACAACTTTAAAGAACAACTTTGTTCCTGATGCCATATTCAGAATGGATGTCATTGAGTGCGGCGGCCAAAACATCAAAGGTGTGGGAACCTCTTAGTTGTCTGCAAGCTAGAGCTGCTGATTATCTAGTTAGGTCTGTAGGGTTGACCCAGCAGTCTGTAGTGGTGGCGATGTGGTCCACTTTACTCATCTCCCTAGTTACCACGTTTTTCATAGTCTTTGCTAAATCTTCAATCCTTGATTGCAAGGTGACAGTAGGAAGGAGATCTGCGAGAAGCTCTCTGAAGGCTTCATTTTCAGCAGTTGACAATGGCTGGAGCCCATTGACAACATACTTAACAATGGCCCTGTCAACTGCACTCTGAGACATGGATCAGGGAATCCAGCAAGGTGGTCTGTTTGAGGGTGGAGGTCCCAGCTTCCGAAGCCCTGTTTCTTTTCTGTGAAGTCAGCTGCTCATATTTTTTCAGATGGTGTGGATGTGCTCTCTACATCAAAATACATGAATAAAATGAATAATATTATTAGTTTAAATGATACTCAAGACATCATTCAACAGTTACCACAATGACAGGTCTGGATTGCTCTAACCACTTTCACCCTGGCGTCCCAATTGTGGGCATGTCCAACATTGATAAAAAAGTTGGTCAACTGTCCACTATATTTTATCTTTCAAAAATGCCAAATTGTTTAAAAATTAGCAGATCTACAAGCTAAAACATCATGCAGCACACTGAGCTTGGACATCTGCTTTATCCCCTTTTTTCTTTGTGGTTAACATAAATGCAGTTTTGGTTCCAACTTTTGCAGATGTGCTCTGTACCTTGTAATTATTACATGCGCATACATGCACTTTTTTAATATCTGCTCTAGACCCAGACTGGCAATAGCTGTGCATTACAACAAATACAATTTAAAAAAAAAAAAACCAGAAACAACACTCACTTCACTACAGCTCCTATGAAGAGAAATGCAAATTTTCAATATTGCTTAACTTCAAGTTACAGATCTTGTACGATCTGTTTGTGTATTTTTCAATAAAAAAGTGAAGCACTTGATATTGAAAATGTATCATGCGGGAGGAAAGCTGCGTCCTTCGAGTAGGTTAAGATGCTAACCCTACTAGCAACGTTAACTTACACGTAATGTTGGCTAACGAAATATGTTTTATCAGTCATTACATATTTATACTCCTGGCACATGAAATGACATTGGCAGCGATTAACGTTACTTAATTCTTTTACCTCAGTGTGTTTCTTAAGGTTGGATGGAGAGTTCTTAACCTTTATCTCGTGGCACTGTGGTAGGCACAAGAGGCACTTCATTCTGTATGTTTTAGGATTTTTCCCCATCCCAAGGTAGCCAAACATTGTTGCCAGGTATGACCACGGCGGGTGACTGTCGTCTTCTACCGAAGGAGATGTTGTCAGTGTGGTAACGTATTCCGTGTCTTCCTCATCAACGTTAACTGCGGAGGTAGCCATGTTGATCTCCGCTGCCCCGCGCATCCCGCCCTTACCTCGCGAGAGTACTGTACCTTGTTCTTCTCGTCCTCTCAGACACGCCCATTCCAGATAATCCTTGGATGATTAATTATATTTCTGTTTTAATTTGTAACGAGTAACGAGGTCGCAAACATCAAAGTAATGGAGTAAAAGTATATTTTAACTTTTAAATGTAGTAGAGTAAAAGTAAAAGTCTTGATTTAAAAAAAAAACTCAAGTAAAGTACAGATCCTCAAAAAAACAACTTAAGTAGTGTAACGAAGTACATCTACTTCGTTACTATACACCCCTGATGATACAGTACATCAGTAATTAAGAACCTCATGTGAATGTAAAATTACTACAGCAATCAAGTTTGTGCATCCTCCTAGATTCTGATACATTTGAGAAAATCTTCACAAAAAAGCCTTATTTTCTCTGCACACTCAACAACAAAATAACATATCAAAACTGAGAGAAAGAAACCAGGGAGGTCTTGCCAAGTCTGACAGGCAGGGAAGGCAAGCTAATTATCTCATGGTGCTTGGAAGCTAAAGTGCTCATTGACAATCACAGGACTGCTCTCAGGGTGTATATAGCTATTAGGCTGAGAGACACGGGTTGGCCGAAAGCACTGTGGTCACACGAGCCAAGCCAGATCAACCGCTAGCCTACAGCCGTTTGACAAGTAGCATTAAAGAACAAATTTCTGCATAATTTGTCTTCAAGTATTGGTGACATAGGTCTTAACTAGAACAGAAAAGTGTGGTGGGAGCATGAATACATTAAAATATCAGTAACCATGGGAAATGTAGATGTCGATGATGCATGGGCATGAAATGTGGTTATGCATTAACACAAGACACAGAAGTTGAATAGAGTATACATTTTAATCACCATAAAACTTTCCCAGTTGATTCCTTACGTGAAGTTGTTTTTTGTATTACAACTTTTCTGAAATTGTATATTCAAATATGCAAATAAGGCAGTATCTCATTAAATATGTTCCAGTCAGAACAGTGGATAAAGCCATGTTCAGAATTCTTGTTTCATTTTGTTGACATATTAGAGTCAAAGGTTACAGAGGGATTTTAGATATTTCATTTTATCACTTCATCAATCAGAAAATACCAATATCAACTGCCATAAAAATCAATTTTGTAAAAACCTTCAGATATAGATAGGAATACAAGTGGGGAATTTGGTGTACATGTAAATCCTACTGAAGTGCAGATTTATGGCTCAGAGTATGCCAAAGAAACAAACTCCTCTTTGAGAAAATGCCTTTATTTAAAAAAAAAAAAGTATCTATTGGAAACCACTATCTACAGACACAATATCAGCTATAATATAAACTAAACTTTATATCATTATATATATAATGTGTATGTTCCGTAATCAATACAAAGGAACATATACGTACAAAGGTCCCATTGTATGCTTTAATCAGCTGACCGATTATGTTCTTGTATGGCTCCGGGATATAAGCTGTTATTGAGAATGTTTTTTCCATGATTTGATGGACCTGAAGCATCTACCAGAGGGCAGCAGGTTAAAACCAGGGTGGGAAGGATTCTAGGAGTCTATGGGCAGTGAACAGCTGATGATCTTCTGGGCACTGTTAATGATCCTCTGGAGGGCGCCTTAGCATCAGTCAAAAAAAACAAAAAACACTAACTACTGTAACTGTATTTACTGTATTGTACTATGCTTATATATAATATATTATACACTAATGCACTATACAGTATAATAATACTTACACTTATAGTCTCACTCAATATCCTGCCCACTAGACGATCTGATTGGTTACACATCACGGGTAACAGCCTTTCAACATTGAAAGGCTGAGAGGTTGCACTTTCCCATTCCATATCAACCTGTTTTAGTTTGGTTAATATTAACTGTAGTGCATTTTACCAAGTTAGTATTGTTCGTCTGGGCTGGTGTGACTCTGGTGCTTACTCAACAAACAGCACAATGAAGTCGAAAATAATGTAAAATAAGATGAGGAAACAAGAATGAACAATACCCAGATGGAGTGTGTGTGTGTGTGTGTGTGTGTTTGTTTGTGTGTGTGTGTGTGTGTGTGTGTTTTTGTGTACCTGGCTTACAAAACCTATTTATTTAGGCCAGTCAAATGAGTCTGATGCATTGTTCAGAACTCTATATTAAGCACAGAGGTTTGATGAGGCTCATTTTTATCTTTGTGCAAGAGCCATATACAGCATGTTGAGATTAACTCATCAGTCTCTGACTATTCATCCAACTGAGTGTAATTGAACTGCTGAGGTACTGCAATCTACTGCTAACAGGAGGCCCTCTTCCCCCGCCCCTTCTAAAAACACTGACAGGAATGGACTTTGAAAAATAAAAGTGGCTGAAGTTTGAATCATGCATCCAATCTTGTACACTAACGACAGATTTATGCAATTACCCCTGTCATCTCTCCCAGATTGGGGTGAGGGTGGAGGGGGGGAGGGGATATAGGTAATACCAGGTCCCCATCTGGATGTAAATATGCCTGTTCTTTTAAATGAACGGCTTTATAAGCACAAAAAAGCCATCAGAATCCTCACACCTCTGCCACCCTCTGGCAATGTAATCACTTTGTGCATTGGATATTGCATTTATTTTTTAATATTTCACTCTCCCCCGTCTGTTCGTCTCTCTTTCTGCCTCGGCTTGCTCCCCTGCATGCATTCCATTTTCATTCTCACTCTAAATGGCATTTCTTCCCAAGAAATTAGATATCAGCCTGGCTGTCCCTTATTATTTCAACCCAGAAGTGAGGACTCCACTTACGACCTAGATATTGCTCTCCCCTGTCTTTCTCTTATTCTCTCCGTCTCTAACGCTGTCTCTTTATCCCCTTTATCTCTATTCTTACCTCTCCCGTCCCTCTCATCCTCACCTCCGAGGCCTCACCTCCTATCCTGCCTCACCTATCGCTTGCATTAAATCAAATGGAACACATTAAAAGTGGCATGCGCAGCAGACAATGGCTTTTATGATTGCCTGCCGTGTTCGGCCTGGTTGTGCTGCACAGCCCCATAAAATGCCATTTGTATCACCTCATTTCATAGAGCCTCAGTACACAGGCGAAACAGAGAGAGAAGAGGGGGACTGAGGAGAGGAGACACGGAGACCGAGCAGAGATATAGTAAGTTGAGCGTGGAGGGAGGATGAAAGAGAGAATGAAAACGGGGTGATAGTGTAGCAGAGAGAAAAGAAGAGGCCAAAGAGCAAGAAAGTGAACTAGATAGAATGTAGAGTCAGAGTAAAATGAGAGCAGAGATTGGGCTGGCGGGGTAAATACAATCGGATGAAACGGCAAAAGAAAAACATCTGCACGAGCGACAGAGCCAGACTGAGGGGGCAAGACAAGACAGGTGAGAAATGAGGGTTAACAAAAACGGAGGGGGGGGGGGAGAGGGAAGAAGTGGCAGGGAACAGTAGGAAGGGATAAATGAATGAATAGGAACGTTAAGATGGATGGAATGGAGAGATATAGGTGCGAGTAAGAAGAAAGGCCAAGAGAAGAAAAGAGGAGGTGAAAAAAGGGTGAGAAAATGATATTGGTGAGAGAGCGACAGACAGACAGAGAGAGACAGAGAGAGAGAAAGAGAGCGAGTGAGCTGTATAGCGACTAAGATTACCCCGGAAAGCCCTGACACTATTCAAATAAGAACAAGCTGCCAGGACAACTACAAGGATTTAGAGCAATAAGAAATATATAGCAACCAAGGGAGAGAGAGAGGCAGAGAGAGAGCGATGATGAGGGCACATCTCTCGCCCTCTCTCCTCGCCTCCCTCCCTCCCTCTCCATTAGTACAGTGAGCATATTGGGCTTATTAAATTCTAATTGTCTGTAATGGCCGCCCATGCTCTCTAAGGCACTATGTGACAGGGTGAGAGTGAGCGGAGGTATTTGTTTTGCTAATTGGAAACCGTTCAGCTCCCTTAAGTGTTCTGCTGTTTGCAGCTGCTGAGGGAGCGGCTGATTTAAAAAAAACAAAGAAAATGCCAGGACTACAGATAGATGGATAGATAGCACAGGTACCGCAGAGAGAGAGACTGGGTGGAGCGGCGTGCGGCAGGGCAGAGTGTAAGAGGAGCACCTTGGGGGTATTTACTGATGAGAAGGAATATGAAAAATCAATGAGGACATAATGAGCTTCATTTAGAAAGTTGTCAGACACTAGCGGAGGGCTGTTTAGCATGCCGGCTCCACTGTGTGAAACAAAAGCTGTTTAGACAACACACCACGTACAGTATTAAAAAAAAAACCTTCACAAAGGCTGAGATTGCACTCAAGCAGCGTCTCTCGGAAATTACACAATATTTGTTATTTATCTATGAATATTATGTGGCGGGTTTTAAATGCGGTTCGAGTCTTGGTTTTGGACTGTATATCAAGGTTTGTTTATTTCCCTCTGTCCTCAGAAATTTCTTGACCCCCTCCTCCCAATATCTCTTGCGTCCTTGCAGCGTCCTTACACACAGCATGCCTCACAAAGCCATTTAGAGTTCTTTACTTGTTCTCTATACCTCCTCTCCACCCCCTTCCCTTTCCCTTCCTCCCTACGGCAATATAAGCAGTGGAAAGACCAGAAGGTGCGAAGAGGTGCAAAAAGCCTCTACCGTGTTTCCATATGGCCTGGCTTCCGCTGAGCTGTGCACACACAGAAACATGCTGAAAACAGACATGCAGGTAAACATGCACACACTGTATTACAAGTCAGGCAACCTTCAACATACAATACCTCAAGAAAAAAGCCTTTTCTCATGATCATTCTGTCGCGTGGATGTTTCTTGTTCTGACATCTCTCTTGGGATGAGATGTTGATTGAATAAAATATAAAATAAAGATTTGTAATATTTCTTTCTTCTGATATTCAGTCCAAAATGTGTTGAGAATTGCATTTAATGTTTTTCTTATGGTTTTATACATGTGTCACTTGCAGATCTATACTCTATACTTTTGTTTTGTCTGACATTCTGTATGGATGGGTCCTGTAAAACCATGTGGGATGGGTCAAAACACGTTTTCAATAATGTATAATCACCTGAAAATAAAAATGGTTGTATATTTGTTACCTTAGAATGAGCCGGTTTTATCTACAGAGGGAGTGGGTCCTCTTCCACACATTCTGCCATGTTAAACCGCCATGTTTCTACTGTAGACCAGAACGGACAAGATAGATAGATAGATTAGATAGCAGCCACTGTAGGTTCTACACGCTTGGGAGGGGAGAGAAGCAAGGAGTATTGAGTTGGTTGGAATCTGTAGTGACAGTAAATACAGAGTGGACCTTGTATGCACATTTTGCTGATGATGCTACAACTTTTACTTGTAACAGAATATTTTTACACTGTTGTATTACTACTTATAGACCTGAATACTACTTCCACCACTGCCTACCAGCACCTTAATTATTTTATTTTGATTTGTTTAAACCACATAAAATCTAATGTGTAAAAGCGACAATCTGTGGTATGAAAGGGGATCAAGCGCAGGACTATTTCTTGGTCTGACACAGTGACTTGAAGTATTCACGAAAACTTGGATGATACGAATGATGTGTGGTAATTACTGAGCTCTAGAGGTGCTGATTTTATTACGTTCAGACAGAGCCAACTGTGTCTCAGTTTACAGTAGGCATGCTATGCTAAGCTAAGCTTCCTATCGAATGCTTGTACATGAGTGTGTCATCTGTCTTCTCATCTAACACTCAACAAGAAAGCCATGGAGTGTATTTTTCCCAAATTGTCTATAAACTACTTCTTTAAAGTGTTCTCCATCCATTGCTAGGCCCTGTTTATTTTTATTTTTTTATTTGGTAGAATAATTTAGCTTCAATAATATATATTTTTGTTCTTGGCAGCCAATGAGTCAGTCATGGCAGTCTATTGAAATGTTTTCTCCCCGTGGATTTGTGACAAATACCCCCTTCCTGGCTTATGTGGGTGTCCCATTAGAAATAAACAGAAGTGCTTTTGGCTGCCTTGTCTCCTTTCCCCTGGTGCCTTTTTTAAGTGCTGCCGTGTTATTTTTACATCGCTGTGTGTCAAGGCTTAGACGGATAGGTACTGTATGACTGGCTGTTTGGAGACATGGAGGCAGGTCCCACAGCGATTTGTCTCTTGTTGGGAAAGTGCGTATGGGGACAGTGGGTGTGAAGATCAAAGTGTTTTTGGGGGCGTGTATGCAATTCCATGTCTGATTTTTATGTGTTTTAAGTACTTGCACAGGTGCATGTGTGTATCTGAGGACAGAGATATATGTTCAGGAAAGCTTTTTATCCTGTGATATTATAAAAGAAGTCTACTCCAAGAGGAAAGGCACATGTAGAGCAACACTGACAGTGAGGTAAAAAGAACGTGAGTCGAAATGCAGAGGGATTTATTTTTGGGAGTAGTAGTGAAAGAAAGAAACTGGAATGCCGTGGTAACATATGGTGAGTTACACAGTGAACTAATCAACGGGTATCTCAAGAGATGCTCAACTATATTTTCTAAAGAAGTAGCATATGTCAAATAGTGTATTTGCAGAAATACACAGAAAGGCAGATAACAAAATAGAAAGCCTGGATGATTTTACAAAAACAATTAAAATTGAGTCAACTTTACTTCACGAACCATTGCAAAGTGAGATCATCACGATTGGAAAACTATTTTTCTGATACTGAAAGAAATAAAAAAAAAAAATAAAGAAATAAAAAAAAAAAATTGGAGTGGCTTTTATTGCCTTTAATCGACAGTGACAGCTGAAGAGCGACAGGGAAGTGGGAGAGAGAGAGGAGATGACATAAAGCAAAGGGCCACAGGTCAGATTTGAACCCATGGCCGCTGCAGCAAGGACTCAACCTTGGTACATGGGGCGCCAGCTCTACCAGCTGAGCTATCCGGGCTCCCTGGTACCACTTAATACTTAAAGACATGCGAGAGAGGGAGAAGGGCGGGCCTGAGCTACTCAGTGACTGCCTATCATCGAGGGCTGTTCATAGCGAGTGAGTTGCTGAATATATTACCTCGCCATGAAAGGATCTGAGACAGTCTTAGGCTCAACCACCTGTTTCTTTCATATTGCAGATTTCACCATGCACAATGGAAGATAGTAAGGTTAAAACAACAAAACAACAAAGACAGCAACAAAAAAAAAACAAGGATTGTTGAACTTAATGTAATGCTCATCTTAAAAGTATGTATGTTGAATAAGTACAGACACAGCGATGTTGTTTCTGCACTTTATGACACTTTCCCATCTCATATTGCGTCACAACTTGGTCTCAGGCAATCAACACAACAATGAAACCACTTCATCTCTCTATAAACAACACTGGATGGAACTGGATGAAGAAAATCTGCTTCCTACCACCATTGTAAAAATGATAGAAAAAGTTGCATTAAAAAAATGGCTGAAAGAAAACCAGTCTTGCAGTCATTAGGGTTCTACGAAGCCCTTTATTTGTTTAATGTAATGCTATGCACTGTATTATACACCGATCGGCCATAACATTACGACTGCCTGGGCACCTTGGTGGGTTTTTGGTTAGAAGCCTGACATAAGATCTGTGATTAACACGAGTTTGAGAGATTTTCACATTTTGTTTCTGTCAGTTAATACTCCACCTGTGAATTATGAAGCTTTTACATGAAAAATACAAAAAATAATCAATAAAAGGTGAACACATCTACATCTCGGGTTGTTAAATATTTTTTGTTATACTGAAAATAAAACAAGTACTACAAGACTACAATTGCAGTGCATAAACAAATTTAACTCAACGGCACAATTGAAAAGATATAATACAAACAATTTACACTTAAAAACAAAGTAATCAAGAAAATATTAACTTAAATGTGCAATTAAAAAGAACATAAATAGCGTAACTGTTGTGCAAAACAAATATTAAGTCAAGAGACTGACTAAATTCTGAAAAACATAGATCAAACAAATCCATACACTGGTGCAGGCGCCAGATGAAGGACAACTGAAAGAAAGACACTGCTATAATGCTCTCAAGGTGTTTATTTACACCTACGGATACTACACCCTTCCACCAAGCTTTACGAAAATTGGCCCAGTAGTTTTTCTGTAATCCTGCTGACAGCGCTGTAAACATAACATCCTTGGCGAAGGCAATAATAATAATAATATGCATGTTGTTATTGTAATTATTAATAATGTCGTTGGTACCAGCAGTAATAGATACACATATTCATAAGCATCAGTTTGAAAAATGGCAATGGACAAGTTCTAGTTAATATTGTTCACAGTGACACAGACATCACGTCTTATCTGGGAACCTGTAAACTAAAGCCTTTTGAAGCTCATCTTAAGTCACGTTCCCATGGTAACGGCCTAGGTCAAGCCAGACCAGCAGCAGCCTAAAGCTTGCTTGACAGGTTTATGACTTCTTGAAAATTAGGTGATATTATATTCTCATGAGCATGTAATAAGTTGAACTGACAGAGTTGGACGATCCTGCTTGAGGTGCAAATCTGGCAACCCCAACTGGTCTTGAGCTGCCCTCAGTTTCTCAGAGGCATATGTGACATTAGTCCATGCTATAAACTTAAGAATAAACACAAGTAAATAAAAGCACCCATAACAATTTCTCAGAAACCAAGGTGAACCGTTCAAATTGCTCTTTTTACAACCAACAGAAACTGGAACCAGTGGAGATGGAAAACACTTTTGCTTTAAAAAAAAAAAAAAAAAGGTTTAATGGTGATTCATTGACAGCCAAAATGTCTCTCAGTAAACCCTGATTCACAAATGGATTAATTGTCTGATAATATCAGCTCTAACTCAAAGACAAACTTCAGTTTCACCCTTGAAGTAAGCGTTAAGGAGAGTTTTACCACACATGACTTCACAAGTGTGTCCAGATCCCCCTGTTGGCTGGCTCCTGTACATCTGCATGTGTGTGCCCTGTCAACAGCCGAGACAAAATACTTCCCACCACCACACACTGACTTGGTAATCCCCAATTAGGCACAATAATACTATTTAGTGAGCAGCTGTCCCCACAGACACCTGACACACACATAAACACACATACGTGAACACAGCCGAGCACACACAACAACACGCTCGGCAGCACGCGCACACAGACACATGCGTACTGCACACACATGCGCACATATGGCCTGGCCTGCATGCTCTGCTAGAGCGTGTTAGCTGCCTCACCAGATGCCTGCTGGATAATCTAGGTGCCATAATGTGATGTTCTGCCAGCCAGCGCGTGTGTGTTTTTGTTTTTGTGTGCGCGTGCGTGTGCTAGTCTTGTCTACTCACGCCTGCAAAGATATGGGCTAAAAACTTTTGTCAGTTGGCTTGCTTGCAATTTAAGCACCTTTTGGATAAAGTTACTCATCTTGGCCAGTGTATTTTCACTTTTTCTACTCCTCTGTCATCCTCTTACTCACCTTATCTCTCTTTATACCTCTATTCATATCTCATTTGCACTCCTTCCCCATCCTGTCTCTGTCTGGAAGTCACCCCAACACCTGTGCTTTCCCTCCCCAGCCTCCTCTTCGTGCCTTCTAGCAGCACATGTGCTGCCTAATGTGCTGTCCATCCTCAACGATTATTGTCTCTAATTTATTATGTCAATGTCTATTCAGATTGCTTTAGATTGCGCTGGTGGCAGACACTTGATTTAGAGTGCTGTGAGCGTAGAACAAAAAACAACATTTGAAAAGAGAATTACATTTAAAAAAAGACTGTTTATTGTAGGTGAAGCTATTGTCTAAATTGGAGTGAGCAAACCCCAGTTTGTTAAATTTCTGAGAGTTAAAAAGGCTGCCTTGAGTGATTTCCATTATGGCTACTACATATGCATCACACACACACACACACACTCAAACACACCCACACCTCTGCATAATTTCTGTAACAAGTAGCCACTTATTTACAGCAAATCTGCATTTGCCACTTAACTTGCTCGCTCTGGTGGCCCACCGCAGTGCCACAGTCATGATGCACATTCATATAAGAGTTCCTCAAGCCACCCTTTTGGGTTTTTTCTCCTCTACTCTTTTATTGGATTGCCACTCTCTCTCTCTCTCATTATGTCAAACCCCCAATTGCTCTCCTTCTCTTTGTTCTTCATGTGAGTGAGTAATCGCATAGTCACTAATTCATTCCTTCATCAGTTTTGTTCTCTGACAAACAGCTCTTCAGAGAGAGGTTTGCTATATATGTATGTATGTACTGTATGTAGCCAGAGGATATCAGAACATACATTTGCGTGTGTGTGTGTGTGTGTGTGTGTGTCTTTTATTTTGCTATCAAGAATTTATGGAATGACTGGAGGCTTGAACCTGTTTGGCTTAATGCAGTGATGTGCAATAAGGAACCAGACCTGGCCACAAAGGTGCTGTAATTATAATAGCATTTATAAAAGTATTTCCTTAATTGACGATGAGCAGCACAATTGATGATTCAGTGTGTGTATGTCACCAGATAACATTTTAATGCTAGGCTTTCTGGTTGCAGTAAAGTTTTAAATAGGCGGCTTCAAAAGACATAACACTCCTATACAGACAACACAGAAAATCTGTAGAGCCACACTCCTCTGCACTGCACAAAAATGATAAATAGCATTATTACAAGTAAGGCACATATGAAGCCACTGCAAATGCGATACGATACAATTCAGCCCTATTGCGATGCACTTTGATCCAACACAATGTGATTGAACGTGATACAAAATAATACATTTATACAATTCAATACAGTACAGGTAGTTTGACTTTATTCATTTGGTTCTTCTTCAGTAGCATGAGGAACAGTTTAGAGAAGAGGGATTCATCTGAATATAAAATTATAGGGCACCTACTAATAATTCTATATATAAATTGTTTTTAACAGATGCAAAGAGAGAGACGATCATCCCAAATTCTGTCCGATACACACTTTTTTAATCGAGTTTTACCATCCATTGAACAAACACAGGGCTTAATTTGCTGATAAACCCAAAGAATAACTTGGGTCTTATTTTTATAGTTTTTTTTCCCCATTATCCCTATCAGTAATAATATTAGGGGGGGAAAACCCCAAGCAGTCAGACCAGCAGACATGTTTTAAAGGTTCCCTCTGGACTTGGAACTGGAATTATCCTTTAAATTCACTCCATAATTGGATCCTATGATATTCCCTATAGGCAGACATTGATTAAACCTATAGGTCTGGTGTAATGCCTGTTGTCATTTGAAGTTTCACTCGACTGAAATCCTGCATGCGGATTGGAATTACATCTTTTATTTAAGTTGGAAAAAGGGCATTATTTCCATTTGTTTATACCCTTTCAGACTGTTTGAAGTGTTTTACAATTACAGGCCATGCAGAGCAGACAAATGATGTTGACGGGGAGTCAGGCCAAGTGGAAGACAGAAAGGAATTGTACTCGCAGCTAAAATGGAAAATATCAAGCGGTATTCAACCGATGACTGTAATTTAACCAAACCTCTTCAGGGGTACTTGACAAAGCAAATTAAACAGGGCGACTGCTTTTTGGAAAGCAAAACAATGACAACATCCCTTTCGGCCGTGCTACTTCTGAGGAGACTTCTTCATTTCAGTCGGGACAGAATTTCAGTGATTTAAGAATTCAGTCTACTTCTTGTGTTTTTGTTTTTATCTCTAATTTTTAGTTACAAGGCTTGTCAAAGGGACACGGAGTGCAATCCCTGAGATCAGAGGCAGACAGATCTCAGAATCAATATCGAGAAATGAGAAAAATACGGCATCCCCACAGCTGGAGTTAGTGTTACTCGCAGCTCTTTCAGCCCATAAGCGCCGCTGATGTGCCATGAACCAGACACCCTCAACCTGCTGCAGTAAATTTACTCAGGGGCCAAAAATGCCTAACCAGAAAGAAAGCACATATCTTCCCCCACAGCTTCCCAGAGACAGAAAAGAAAAGTTACATTGTCAGCCAACTTCGCCTGCATACAAAAGGGGTTAAAAAAAAGGCAGAGCTGTTCTTCGCACGTGCACACGCACGCACACCACACACACACACACACACACACACACACACACACACACACACACACACACACATATATAACATACAGACAGGCAGTCTGACAGACAAGGTTGGAGAGAATAGATGTGGGCAGGTTCAGTGATTCCGATGTCAGAGGCGGTCTGAACGCTCTCTGTGTCTATCCTCTCTCCACTAGACCTTACATGGCAGTTCTCCTCTCCGGGGTGTTCTGAGAAGACAGGAGGGGCGGCGGGAAGAGAAGAGCGGAGGGATGAAGGAGGGGGGTGGGGGGGTGCACAATGGCAGGTACTAGGGGATTGTTCCAATGCCCTTGACATGAGGGAAATGCCGGAATAAGAGGGAACAAGAGCCTACCTATATGGGGGGGATCAGAGAAAACAGAGCCTCAGGAGGAGGGTGTGTCCGTGTGTGTGCGCACAACAGAGCATTTGTTATTTGATATTTTTTATTTAGATTTATGTGATGTATTTGTTTTAGAGTGTATGTGTGTTCTTTCATACATGTAGAGGTTTATTCATGTGTTGCACGCGTGTGTGTTTGCCCAGTCAGAAAGCCAAGCTCAAAGCTTGTGTATTTTAAAGGTTCTGGCAGTTTGTGTGAGCCCAGTATGCATTTGTCTGAGAGCAGTTGAATGTATGAAGTGTGTGAATGTGTGTGCGCTCACTGCCCAAACCCAGTATGAGTCCCAGACCAGGGCTTTTCTTTGGGCTAGCAGATGTTTTGCTCTCACCTTGCCATACCTCATAAAGCGTGATGGCTCAGGACCCTGGGGCCAGTCTGGCGCGCACACTCATGCAAACACAAACACACAGACACACAAGTATGCATGCCCCCTCTATGCCCCACCCCACCGCCACAACCACACAAAAACACATGGAAATGGCCACACACACTCAAATGCGGGCACATAGAAATAGGCAGACTCGTGGTCCTCAGGCCTGTCACTGCACACTGACATACAGAGGGAGAAAGTGTCAAGGGCACAACAATGTGAAAAGTTTGAATGCCACCGAATCTAAAGCCACAGGAAAGACAGGCAGGCAACCAACACGCAGCACTCACACAGTGAGGAGGGAAAAGTATAGAAAGACAAGAGCTAGGTTACTTCAGAAGTAGTGACCAGAATAGCACAATCATATTTGACCCGTATGATGATTATGCATCCTGTCATCAAACTCTGAAAGCGAATGCAGACAGTGTTTAATTTTAGTGAGTTGTCTGTTTATCCATCCATCCATCCATTTTTAAGTTGTAATAATGTACTTTCAGAGCAGGTAGCTTGTATGGAAGGCATGTTAGTACTGACAGAAAGTCTGTATGACGTCATGCTAAATGCTGCGCAACAGTCAGGCTTTTTGCATGAATTTAAAGGCCCGGGATTATTAATATCTATTACTTATTAACAACCATTTACACAAGGACATTTTTACACTACAACAGACAACAAACTTGAACACCAACAGCCTGCTCTTGTACAACAACGCACCAGGTTATCATAGTTTTAGAAAATCTGTTAATACAGCAATTTCATACAGGAGAGGGGCGAATAACACAGGTGTAAGGGTGCACATTCAACCCACGTTGGACCCGCTCAAATGATAGCGCTGTCACTCTGTCACTCTGTCGCTGTAATTAGAGACTCCAGGCTGCAGTGTAGCTCTATACACATCACTGCTGAACCAGAGAATTACAGTTACATTAGGTTACATGATCAAAGAAAATTTTAGTTGCACTTCTCCTCTCCACTTCTGTCAATATTCACACACTCTCTCTCTCATTTATCCACATGTGCACTCTTTCTATCGCTCTCTTCGGGGAGTCGGTTCGGTGACATTTACACATTATCAAATTAATAATCTGCCAAATCTTCCAAGTTTAGAGCTACCTCTCTATATTGGATCTATTTTATGTTCAAACATTTTTAACCAAATCACATATGCTATTGTGCAAATGGCTTCTAAGTCTCACTGTACAGCAGGTATTTACTACCTTACGGACCGTAGCATGAACTCGACAGGAAACTCCTCACCTTCGTCACCTTCCACACCATTTTGCAGGAAGGACTACAAGTAAATAGACTTTATTATTATTATTATTATTATTATTATTATTATTATCTTCAGATGGGGGGGTTAGAGTTAATTATTTTAAAAAGGACAAACCATCAGTTAAAAATACACAAAACCATTCACAACCTAAAAAAATAAATCATGAATTAGCATGTTAGGAGCATAAATAGTAGCAGCAGCAGAAAAGTTTTAGGTCAGTTTATTTATTTATTTATTTTCACCCCCAAAATCTCATTTCATTTTTATTGAATTTCTTACCTCTATTCCTCAGCTTAATTCTAGTTTGTAACAGAAGTGAATAAAAGACCAGACAGAAAAGGAAAAAAATAGAGACATTAGGAGATAAAGGGAGAAATGCACATTCTCTCTCACACACACACACACACACACACACACAGATTGAGTTGACACACATGCAAAGCACCAGGTTTGACAGAAACCACAGTGCGGTCAACACTACAAACACTGCTGAGATTCTCATTAAAACCCCGGAGAGAAAATCCTTTTTAATCGTGGGAGCATTACCCAGTGGTAATCCACTGTGGATTATAGTGAACTGCAGTACCGCAGGCAACCGCAAGGTGGCACAACACCTGGCAATACCCCAGCACACAGCAGGTTACACAAGGATTCAGTTCATGTTTTTAACTCTCAAGTGACCAACCAGGGTCAGAGCTGACTGCAGACATATAACAAGTCCTCAAGTCAATGCTGAGGTATCATTTGGGGTAATAAATGACCACAGTAAAAAGCAAAAGGAAACCACCTATGGGATTTATTAGAAGGACTTCTGTTTTTGTTTTTTAATAGACCGTACATCTTTTAAAGACAATATTGATTAGTGTACATTACACATACATTAGTATTAGTATTGTGACTTGTTAACATTGGCTTTACTTCCTCATTGTTTAGGGACCCTTAGACCCCACTGCTGTATGTGTTAAAATGCTCATAATTGCCTAATTAAAACCTAATATATACAAAAGTATTGACCTAGTGAGCCTTCCTTTTGTCATATTTTTTGACAGATTACAAAAAAGGACCCTAATTATTTTACCAAATAAGGAATAATTTCATATTTTATGTTTTATGAGCCATACATGAACATATGTATTATCATTTTGTTGCCAGACAGTCCTTCACAGATAAACAAATGAACAGTGTGTTATTCTACATAGTGGCAAGAAACAAGCGAGGTCTAACTCTATGCTTGGCCTCTTTTGTACAGACTGTTATAAATTCAAATAGACTTATCTAGGATTTGGGAGGGACAGCACTGTTGTAAAAAGTACTGCCAACACCAATCAAAGAGCATAAGAAAATCCACTGTATTCAATTCAATTTTATTTGTATTGCACAAATCACAACAGAAGTTACCTCAGGATACCTTATTAAATAGAGCAGGTCTAGACTGCAATCCATATAAACTTATTTACAGAGTATTAAAGCGTCTTTTACAGCTGGGGTCCAAACAGAAGTTATGGGTCATTTTCTGTAGCAGACTTTATATGCAATTCTTGTAACATCAGCGAAAGTCATGGAAAAAGACAATGTTAAGTATGTTTTTTGAGCTGGTGAAGTAGGGCTCTGGGTCTCTAGCACCCCAAACAGAGCATTACAATTAAATAATAGTTTCAAATCTATCTTAATTCTTGCATGCCCATGTCCAGTTGTCTCTCTTACTGTAGTATAGGTGACAAATCCTGCAGCTTTCGCTCTGAGCAAAAAATGCTTTTAAAAGTCCAGCTGAGGCTTATGTGAGGCTGTGTAACTTGGGTGCCCTGGCAGCTTAGGGGTTAAGGCGCTGACCATGAACAGCATATGTGCTTCACGTCTGGGCAGAGACAATTCTTGTTTTCTTATTATCTGTCTGCTGTCGGCAGTTTAAAAAATACTATTACAGAGAATGTAACTATGAAGATGCTCAATTAATGATTCAGCTGATTCAGACAGCTCACTTTTAGCTCAATTTTAGAATACATTTTTGCACAGAACAAAGTGTCCAAATTGTCCTAACTCCCTTACCTTAGAATCGTGTTAGGAAGGGAACACTGTAAATGGATGGACATGGTGGTTTTACTTCACTGTAAGACAGACTTTG